>NC_080429.1:48807159-49107159 GCF_029873635.1 Malania oleifera | reverse complement strand
ATTTTACTTGAACTTAATTTTTTTTTTTTTCCTCTTTTTGATTGATGTCAAAAGGGGGAGAAGTTTTAAAGCAAAAATTGAGCATAGTATTGGAAATTGAAAAAATAGAGCATGAACATAATATATATCAAAAGGAGAAGTATTTGATAATTATGAGCATGATTGTAAAAGAGGTTTTGAAATTAATATTGATCTTGCAAATATTGTTAAGATGATGCTTATTGAAAGGGGGAGTCTTTTTAAGGCTCACTCCAAATTTTTGCTCCTTGTTTGTCGTCATCAAAAAGGGGGAGATTGTTGGCCTTACAAGGCTTAACATCTTGCGTTGATGCTAACAAACAAGTAGATCTTAACATACTATGTTAAGTGATGTATTTTTAGGACTAAATGAAGAATGCAAGGATAAAGAGTTCATGAGAGCTTGTACCTCAGATAAGGATGATTATATCAAGCCTGAAGCATGAATTTAAAGTTTTAAAGCCTGAAGATCATTAGAGCATTGATATTAAAGAAAAAGCCTCAAAGAATGAAAGCCCAAGTGATCAACATGGAAAGCTCAAAGAAAGATGAAACAAGTATAAAGGCCTCAAGGAATTCTAGTTTTGAAAAAGTCTAGGAAATTTCATGTAAGTACTTCAAAGAATTTCAATATGGATGCATGAAGCTCTTAGGTAAATTTATTGGACCTAGATACCTTTGAACATACTTGGAAAATATTTTTATAAGGTCAAAAATTGTTTCAAAAAGGATAGAATTAGTTTTGGAATGAAAAGCGCCAAAAAGAGGATTTCTCAAATGTTGTCAATTTTTCTACATCTGCATTTATGCACATTTTTTTCCATCAAAAAATATTTATTTTAAAATGTGTTCAACAATAAAGTTTTTTTATTTTCTCTTAGATTTCATTTGACACCAAGATCATAAAATTTGGAGTTATACAGAGAAATTTATGACCAAATGACTGAAGGGTACTCGAAGATAACAGCATGACAGACGACTGTCAAGAACTTGATAGATGTCTGTTAGAGCAAAATGAGACTTCTGTGTGGGTTTGGATAAATGAATGTCACCTTTTTGCTCCTTTTTTTTTAACTGGACAGATGACTACCAAAATGGACAATCATCTGTCACGCGACTGTTTTGAATTTTTCATAACGGTCAAATTTTTTAAATGGGGTTGTTTGTGGCTCAAAACTTATGGAAACTTGGGGAATACTTCAAAGCACTTGAGGATCAAGTTATACACTTTTTAAAGTCTATAAATAAGCCTTAAAGATTATTGAATCAACACAACCAAGAATTCAAATTCTGAAAAATTCAAAGTCTCTCTCAAATCGCTCTCAAATTCTCAAGGCTCTCTCTTGCTCTCAAATTCTCAAGGCTCTGTCTTGCTCTCAAGCTCACATATTGTGTTAGAATTTAGCTGAGTTTTAGTTGATCTTCTTCCACTAGAATTGTGCTACAAATTCTAAATCTTTCAATCATTGAAAGAATTAATTGGTGATATACTTCCTTGAGTTTCAAGTTAATTTCCATATTGTGATTTACTTTGAAGTATATTAGTTGTGCTGTAATTGGTGTACTAACCAGCACTTTAAGGAGCAAGTTCTTTGTACGTGTCTATTTTATTTTTATTTTTTAGATTGACGATTCCAAGGGTTGTTTGGATCGTTGGCTAAGCAAGGGGATATTGCTTAGGGAGGTGGGCTCTAGCCTAGTTTAGGAGTGACCAAACGAGGGGATATCGTTTGGAGAAGGCGGGCTCTAACCTTACCCAAAGAGTTTTGTAAAGGTTTGTTCCACCCGTTAAAGGAACAAGTTTAGTAATCCTTTGGTGGTTTGCCAAAGGCAAGGACGTAGGCTGGGTACAAGCCAAACCTCGTAAAAAGCTCCGTCTCACTCTCTCTTTCTCTACTATTTATTTGCAGTACATATTTAAATTGCGTGGATGTCTTAAATTGAAAATCATATATACTACGTATATTTGGGAATCAAGTAAACTTAATGTTTTATTTTGATTTGGGTTGCGGAAACTGAAAGGGAGTACGTTAGTTAAATCATATCTTGCAGAAACCATATGGGAGTATGTTACTTGGTTAAACATCCCAAAGAGAAATTAACTAAGAGTTTATTTGAAATTTAAATATTTGGAAAGAGTGATTGGATTTTATATTGCACATCATATTGAAGAAGCAAATTCATTTATAGAAGGCTTGGTTCAAATTTGGCTAATATAAACAAACAACCATCTTGAGTTTTTATATTACATAAGTGCCGTGTATTGGCTTGGTTGTTAGCTTTCTAATTATAGTTGATTGGTTTGGTTGAATTATTGGATGTTTGTATGGTTAAGGATTAAATAAAGAAACTAAGTTCTTGAGTGCTTAACAAATTAAACAAACAAGTCACAAATTGGTTAAAAGAAATAAAATAAGTTTAAGAATTCTAAAAAGGAATTAAAAGGAAATTTTTTAAAAGTCCAATTCACCCCCCCCCCTCTTGGGAATCTGTTCCTAATTTCAGCTTTGATGAAAGAATACATGCAAATGAACACTAAAATGTGAATGTGAATGAAATTTATTATGTAGAGGCTTCATAAGTTAGCTATGCATGCTTAACTATGATATCTTGAGTTTGGATAGATGAAGGCACTAATATTTGAAGTTGTGATGTCTCTCAAGCAAGGGGGTGGGGTGTTGGGCATGCGTGATAGCTTGGCCAAGGCTTAGGTTCTTAAGTACCAAAGATAAAATTTATAAACCTAACTACTCCTAAATTTGGTAGAATAGTGAGTAAGTCGGGTGTTGATCCTCAAGGACTAAATATAGCTGCAGAAAGTTAGAAAATAAAAAGAAAAATTCCGAAGGGGCAAAGCAAGGTTCATCGACGAACACTCTGGTTTTGTCGACGAACACCCATATATGGTTCGTAGATGAGCTTCAGTGTCTCGTCAACAAAGTGTTACCGAGAGGGGTAATTTAAACCCTTTGATTTGTCAACGAGCTCATCACCTTCGTTGATGAACTACCTTCTTCAGTTTGTCGGTGAGTCGACATGTCTCATCGACAAAGCCACATGACCATCCGTCTATATAAGCACAAAAATCACATTTTCAGCGAGGAAATCACTTTTGTTTCTACTATCTTTCTCTCTCTCTCTTTCTCTCTCTCTCTCTCTCTCTCTCTACCTATGGTTTTTCTCACTTCTCTCTAAGATTCCGTCCCTGTTTTTTCCCAATTCAATGGTTAGAGGTTACCACGATGATCCTGGGGAGATTCTTTCCAACTTAACTGAAGCTGAATTTTGGTTTGAGAAGTTTAGGCACTATCCCAAAATGAGGGTAAGTAGATTATTTTAGGGTTTCTATAGTTATTAGGCTTTTCTGAACTTAGATTTTGCACAAGATAGAAATATACTGATGTTTGAGCTGATTAAACTAGGGTGTTGTAATTTCAGGGTTTGGGTTTCCAAACACCACAGGCATAAGTTGAAGATCCCAATAGGTGTTTCCCTGAAAACTCAGGTAATATTGATAAATAAATAGTAGTTTAGAATTTTATGGATAAAGAAATATGTGAGCCTGTGGAAAATCCAAATATAGTTATTATCTAAGTTTGGATTGATTGAATTTGGGAATATATATTATTATTTCAGGATTTTGTGTGGTACACTGTGGGCGTGAGGATAGCGTTGAAGTTAGGCTTCCCAGTAAGTCAGGAAAGGGAAATATGCTATGCTAGTAATTTTAGGAAATTTACCAGTGAAGCATATGTATTTTGGAACTCTACAGATTATATGTTACTTATATTATTAGAAAATGCAGATTATAGTTCATAGGTTTTCCTGTTTATTTAGTTGTGTGGCATGATTAGTTATTAGTTCAGTAAACAATTTACACAACTTTCAGAATATCATGATTTATAGTGAACACGCAGAAATATATTTTTCAGCTTTTACATACTACCATGATATTGACTCACTCGAAAAATGAGCAGCTCGGAAGCTATCCCAAGTATAGGAGTTCTATCGTGTAATATTAAGCCCAAGGGCTAGATCGTCTCCTCAGGGAATGTGTTTTAATATCAGATTTTACTTTCTTCCAATCGAAATTATAAAGGTACTTAACTCAGTTTAGATTCGGATTTTCAAGATTGTGGAGACTTAAATGAAAACACAAATTAAAGTCCTAAAACTATCACGCACGGAATTAGATAACAATAATGAAAACTCTAGTCTACTTAAGGAAACACTAGATCATACTAACTAAAAATTGAAACTTTAAACATGGAATTAAAATAACAATAATGAAAACCCTAATCTACTTAAGGAAACACTGGGACATGCGTTAATTAAAAATGGCAACCTAGAACATGGAATTAAAAACACACAATGGAAACTAAACTAGACACATACTAAAAAAAAAAACCGAACCTACTAAAAATCGAACCTTTAGCACAATTAAGAGATCAAATCAAGACTCACAATTTAAATGCAAACATGAATTCAACGGAAATTTAAAAAACGTAAACAATAACGGAACACAATAAAAATACAACCTTTACTAATCATAGACCCTAACTAAATCAAATTTTGACAAAAAAAATATCTGAATTTAATTAAGAATGCTAAATTAAAATAACTATCAATTAGATAAACAAAGAGATTAATTTAACAATAATGAAATACCCAACATTACTCAACTTAAACAAAAAGAAAGAAAACTCCAATAACATTAAAAAAAAAAAACTAAACTTTCTTCAATATTCCAAGATTCAAAGAAAAGTAAATAAAAGAACGAAAGAAAGGAAAAGAGAGAGAGAGAGAAACAAATCCACGGAGCCATGGCAGCAGCTGCGGCTATGTGTGGGTTGGTTCGCGGCTGTGGCATGGGGCAAGGAACAGCGGGAGAGTGGCTCACGGATCTGTTGGTGCTGTTGGTGGCCGCCGGAGAGAGCAACAAAGTGCAGCAGGAGCTTTTTGTGCTACGGCAACAATGGGCAAAAGAGGTTTGAGCGAGAGAGAGAGGGATAAAGGGAAGGAGAACAGAGAATAGAGAAAAGAGAAAGAGAGCAAAGCAGAATTTAAAAGAACAAAAAAAAAAAAAAAACAAACTAAAGAAGAAGAAGAAGAAGAAGGAGAAGAAGAAGGAGAAGAGGAGAATGGGGAAGAGGAGAATGGGGAGTCCTGTGGGCTGCCTACGCAAGAAGAGGAAGAGAAGGGTTAAATAGGATAGGGGGGAAAGCCCTAGACCCGGATAGGAGACCCGGCCCAACAACTTGACCCAATTGGAGTTGACCCGAATTGCTATATTTTTTTTATTTTTTTCATTCTCTATTCATCGCAAATCTGACTCTTTTGGAGCTCGTATCTCATAAAACTCAAAACAAAAAAGTTGTAGATAATCCTTTCTGCTTTCTCCAAAAATTTGAATCGTCTTAATCGGAACTCGGACGAAAAAGTTATGCACGAAATACGAACAAGTGTTGGTTTTGGTTCTCGGGAATTTTCCTGTGACAAAAAATTACCAAAACTTCATAAATAGTGCAATAAAATTCAAGAATGATGATTTTGACACTTTATTAATATATTGGACAATTTTAGATATTTAATTAAAAATATAAAGCGTAAAGCCCGGGTTAAACGTCCAATTACGCAGTTTTGGCGTGTAATTAGATATACAGACTTTAAAACCATAACATTCAGATATTTCAATTATTCAGATATTTTAGTTATTTAGATATTTCAATTATTTAGGTACTTCAATAATTCAAATACTACATTTTGTTCAGATCAATTATTACAATGTTATGGTTATTTCAGTTGAAATAGAATCATGGTAAAACAGTAAGATAAATATATAGAACTGTATTATACAGTATCAAACCCTGATGGATTAGATCAATTTTCAGATCATGGTACCGTAGCTATTTCAGATTAGAGTGCAACCACATATCTCACATAGTATTTGGATTTATCAGTAGTTGTTCATGCCTTGGGAGGTACTGCAGACTCCCTGGTAGTTCAGGTTGAGGCGGCCAATTTGACTAGGGAGATTCAGTTGACTTATCTTGGTAGGCCAACCAGTGTTAAGTCCCGCATACAGGCCGCACAACCCTGTATTAAGGGAAAAAAATAATGACATAAAACCATCCAAGGAAGTTTTCACAGTTATGTATATATATATATATATATATTTACAGAAAAATAGTAGATATATTTATAATTACTAAAAGTATGATTAAATAAAAAGTTCAGAAACAGTTGTATTTTGAGCCACATAGGTGTGAGTTATACTATATCTTATTTTACAAGCTATCTTAGTTTTAGTTGTTTAATAGTATATTATTCATGTAAACTCAGCTGCCACACACTGGTAATAGTGTATTTCGTCTTATTGAGAGTTGTCTCATTCCAGTAATTTAACATATTTCAAGTGACCCAGTTAGATGAGCATATTAGGTTCGGAGGTAGAGGGGACGTTTTTACTGCCCTATCTATAAGGTAAGTGATTTAGGGAAATGTATTTTTGAGTAGATCTTAGGAGGTTTGGTGGATGTTTCCAGAGTGATGTGTATCTATATTTTGGGGAAAATACTGAAATTTTGGTATCTTATGTTTTTCGCTGCATAGGTGTGTTATCTTATGAATAGGTATTCCTCGGTGCTCACTTTGGGAATGAGATGTCGTAAAATATTTTTATCAGGGGTATCAAAGTAATATGATTTTACAGTATATATATGGTATGAATTTTCAAGTCGTTACAGTAGCGGTTTACAAAATTAATCTAATTTACTATGTTGGAACAATAAGAAAATATTGAATTTGGGGTTTTCTATTTAAACTACGAAAGCAATGAAAATTAAATATAATTCTTTATGGAAAAGTAATTCCCTAGTTATAAATCCACCCTAAGCCATTAACAATTATCCATAATGGGGTTTCATCGGTTCATCCTAATACAAACACATTATATGAACCCTAAACAAAGATAAGTAATAAGCTCGAGTAGTACAGCGTATCTAGATTCGCACCAATCATCCAGAGCACGATCTAGAGAACTGGGCGTACTTGATTTCGAAAATGCGGATTCCTTTCTAGCAAGAAAACCCTATTATGCACAATCGACTAAATGCTAGCTTTGCAAATCTGACTTAGGCAAGAGCAAAGACAAGATGGAAAAAAATTGTAAACTTAGCTTTTATTGAAATTCAGAATCCAAAGCAAAGAAGAAACGAAGCTATACGATTAAAGAAGACTAAAAGGAACCCAAATGAACTATAGGGAACTCCTAATTATCTCTTCTAAGTTTAATTTTATACCCCGTAGGGTTTACACCCGCTGAAATTCAAATCAGGAAACAATCGCAACAATCTCATGAAGCATATTTCTGAAATCAAATGCAGTCGACCTGGTCGCACTGCCAAGGTCTCCTGGTCGCGCCCTAGTCGACACATTCTAGAAAACCTTCATTTAGCTTTGTGTTTAGTTGATGGCATCGTGGTCCAGGTCGCACGTCCAAGGTATCCTTGTCGTGCCCTGGTTGAGGGTCTCTATGATCTTGCTGTTAATTAGCACTCTAGAGTCTTTTTGCTTGACCTGGTCACCCCTTATGACTCCTTAGTCACACCACATGGTCGATTAGGGACATTATGCTTTAGTTGAATCCAGGCCTTGGAGACCTAGTCAAGCATCTGGTTAAGCCTTGTGCTTCCAAGTTGCTAGATTGACTCCTTGCACTGCTTAACTTCTTTATTTAAGCTCTAATTTCATGAAACATCAAAGATACCACATGTAACTCCAAACAATAGTAAGAAGTGACAATTATGGAGTAAATAAGAATATTGCATAGGTAAATGGGGGACTAAATAAGCATATTTAAAAACACATCACACCCCCAACTTACACTTTTCTAGTCCTCGAGCAAAGAAAACTAAGAAAAACCTCCAAAGAGAATTAAATCCTTAACTACCTCTTCTTTCACGGGAAACATGATTGCATTTATCTTGTGTAATAAGGCTTTATACCTCTAGGTAGCTCTAGTGGATGAGTTATAGTCTCGTGAGGTTTCCAAGGTGATCCCCACAATCACCTATTCCAGTGAATAACAATCAAAATCTCAAACAAGTAACACAACCATACTACTTCATATACAGGCATATAGCATCATTACAAACACACCCCTTTACCAGTACCTCCATTATGAAGACAACTTTAAAGGAAATCACCCATACATGCCTCAATAAAATATAGCCATTAAGATATCTAACTCTTAGATAATAAATTAGCAATTCATATCCAGAGTTAATATCATTGTATAAATATTAGTATAAACAAGCATCATCACAAGGCACGTGTAAAGTGAATGACTCATTTCACTCGCATAATCCTCATACACCTACAAAACGGTTGTCTTGACTCAACCTCACTGATATACTCTAAAAAAAACTAATGAAAATGGGGTCACTCCAATATATGAGGAAAAACATGCATGGTCAAATATCTCACATACATCAAAGAACTGGCGAAGAAAATGAAGCGAACTAGTCTCAAGAGAATGGAATCCGACCTAATATTGAGGTATCAGGTCCTTCACACTAGTGCCTTCTCACCTAGTCACCACATCCTACCAAGATCACCCTAGACCTATAATTCAAAAACCACGCATAGATCCATACACATGCATCAGAACACCCGAAGAAACTTGATACTTATCAGAGTGTTGTCTCCCTAGCTTGGCCATTCTCTTTTCATCACCTTTCTATTCTTTATTTTGTTTTTTTTGAGTAGGAATCTATATTTTTTTTCATCATTTTCTCTTTTTCTTTATTTCCTGCTCATTAGTTTTCCTTTCTTTGTTTTTTTTTTTTTTCATGGCTAGCAGGGACAAATAACACACTTTATATTGTCTTCGTGCTACCAATAGAAGCTTAAACTCGAAAAGAGAGTTCATGAAATATTTTCATCTTTAGGTTGGCTTAATATTCACATCTTGAGTAGGCTACAAGACCTAGGTTTATTTCTCCCCACTGGACATCACCTCTAGGCTAGCAAATGCAAATACAGAGACTAGCATAAAAGATTATCCGGAGAAGAATGGTTTAGTGTCATGAACTCAAAGTTTATGTAAATAACTCTAAAAAAAAAAAAAATGAAAGGCTTAAAAATATCCTCACAAAAGTGCTCACAAGGAAATCTAAGTGAAATGAATCATGTGTGAGTGTGAGCCCTGTAATACATCATGTAAATACCAAAACTTATATAACGACATTAAAACTAATGAACTCATAATCAATTCCCATCGAGTTTCCAAAAAAGGAATACTGACTATTCCTCATGAAAGTATGCATGAACAACTTACCTCATTGTTATTGATCATAATAAAGCCATTTAACTGATACAACATGATGTTGAATTAAAAATGCTATATAAAACTATGTAAAAGCATAGGTTGCATTAACATGAATTACTGCATTTAGTGTTCACTGAAATTTCAAAAATATGTCATGTATGTGCCCTATATACAACATATAGTGCCTTCCTAACTTGATAACCCCCTAACTTAAGACTTCAATGTCCCAATTGAAGTAAAGAAAGAAAACACCAAGAAGGCAGGGGAGGGAAGCATTGCATGATGATGAGAGAAAAACAAGTGTACCTGCACAAAAATGCACCCAACATAAAACCAGAATACATGAAAGAAATATCAATACATAGGGAACAAAGACAAAAAGAAAATCACCTTATATTTTCTTATCAATCGAATAGTATATCCTAATAAGAGATACATAGAAAGCAATAGTACAACTAGAATAGTAGTAATGGTGACTATAAACAAGTAGGAGAAACAAAAAAAACAACAGTATAATATAGCACAGAACAAATAGAAGGAATGATAAAACAGGGGGCTGCGGTGTAGTCAAAACTCATCCCCGGTAGATCCACTAGCTTCATCATCAGAGTCGCTGATCCCCAAATCACCAAAATCATCAAAAGGCGTCCTAGCAACGGTCACGTTGTCCTCAGGATCACTCTTGGCATCAGAAGGTGTGCTAGCAACAACCACGTCATCCTAAAACTTGCGATCAGTAGGAATAGTGGAGGGCTCTACCACCAGGTTGCTCGCCATGCACCATATGGAAGGGGCTGGTGGCGCTGCTAGCCTTGCTATAACAAGGGGTATTGGAGGACACTCTATGACATCGATTGGAAGAATAAGCGTGGTCATTAAAAGCACTATCGTAGGAGGGTTTGGGATGACACTCTCCACCTCAAGAGGCATAATGGCCACACCTAAGGATGATAAAGAAGAAACCGGCTCTGTGGGTGGTGCAACAGCAGGCGCAGGATAACTTAGGGCTGACTTAGCAGTCACAACTAGGGTCAAAAAAGGAGAAACCAACTTCTTAGGTGGTGTAATAGCAAGTACAGAAGGACTCACAGGGTACTCTACCCCTCTCATAGAAGTAGTTGTTGGTGTGGCAGCCTCTTCAAGATGAATGGCCATATCGCTCGCGCTAGAGGTGTCAAGGTCGACCATAATGATAAGGCTCACTGGAAGAGTAGGCCGTGGGACTAGAGATGGAGGGGCTAGAAATGATGAGGGCCCAAGGGTAGTGGCAGCAGCTGGAGCTTCAGTCATCATAGGTGAAGACAGCGAAACCAAAAAACCTGGAAAGACAAACATCTCTGCCGCTTGTGGGAAACACTCTTAGAGAAAATCAAAGACAACCAAAAATCCCTACCTCATTTCCCTGTGAGACTTTGAAAGCTCACACTGCACCTATGAAGGGAAGCTCTGTAAGTCCTAAGGGAGTTGACCCAAGCTATCCCCTTCCTGTGGCATAGTAGTGGGGGAAGCTGGAGGATGGATCGCTATCTCTAGTGTGGCAGCAGCGAATGTGCAGGGTGCATTAGCTGCTCTCTTCTTCTTCTTCTTCTTCGGGGCACGAGGTGATGGGAGAACTGGAGAATGCAATCTCTTCTCGGGTTTAGGGTAAAATTGGAGTGTAAGGAACCTCATCCCTGGGTCACCCTAAAATGGAGTCTACCTATTCACCTCAATCGCGTTGTGGCGACCAGATTTAGGCTTTGACTCCAAGTTTTCTCATTAGTAATTTCAACGATTGGGATGTTCATGTCAGGGTCACCCAAATTAATCTTCTTCATCCGCAGGATGGCCATGATGAGCTTGGCATAAGGATGAGGGGCCCCTTTGGCTCCCTAGCTGGCTGGCCTAACATAAACTTCAACGTCGGCTTCTTCAGCTTGGGATGCTTCACGTTCTTCTCATAGAACGTGAGCATATCCTCCAATATCAATTTGGGAATATCATAAGCCATATCTCGATGCATTGCATAAAATACCTAGAGATATCTCTAAATGATGCTAGAAAATACAAATGTTGCACTGCAGAATTAGATCAAGCAATAACAAATAATCAGACAGGAGGTTTCGAGCCGTACATGTCCCCCTCTTAAAACTAATGCTATCATAAAACGAGCTATGAAACATCTCAAGATGATGTAATGCACGTCGGTGGAGTTGAGAGGCTGCTAGGGGATGTCACCAACCAAGTCATTCAGCCATGTTGTATCAATGACATTAACTGTTAGCTGAAAACCGATTCCCTGCACCTCAGCGGTCCATATGCTAGTGAAGGGATCTTGTTGCATGTTCGTATAGAAATTGGTCGGTGGGGTCATGTAATGATGAAATTTCCTCTTCTATAGAAGATCAATGCAACATTTCTTTTTTGAATGGGCCTGGTCTCATCATTACAATATTAACTCACTCAAAAATGAGCAGCTTGGAAGCTATCCTAAGTATAGGAGTTTTGTCATGTAATACTCAGCTCAAGTGCTAGATCGTCTCCTCAGGGAATGTGCTTTAATTTCAAATTTTATGTTCTCCCAATTGAAAATAAAAATGCACTGAACTCGGTTCAGATTCAGGATTTTCAAGATTGTTCAATTTTAGTATTGACAAATTAGATGACACACAATTTAAACCCTAAAACTAACATGCAGTGAATTAAAGAACACTAATGGAAACCCTAACCTACTCAAGCAAACACCAAAACATACGCTAATTAATGATGATGACTTCTAACACGTAATTGGAACACGTAGAGATGGAAACTCAGTCAAACACAATTTTAAATAAAAACTTATTTTTTCTCTTTTTTATGCGATCAAGAATTTAAAATGAGATTCAAACATTACGAACTAAATAATGAATAGAAACAAGATAAAAATTCGAACTTTAACTAAACTGCCCTAAACTTAAAGAAGACCTAATACAATTTAACCTTAAAACAAAAATAGCAAATTTAATCCTAAAAGTATTTTTTTTTATTTTTATACTTTATGCTTTTTTTATTTTTATTTTTTATTAAGAATTAAAACGGAATTTAAATTAAAAGAGGGATAAATAAAAAGCAAATAATTTAAATCCTTTAATTCAGAGCAAGATAAATAAATAAATAAATAAATAAAAATTAAACCTCAATAAAGAAAGAAAGAAAAAAATAAAGTCACTTAAACAAAGATTCAAATACTAAATTTTTTAACAACCTTAATGAAGAAATAAAAAAAAAAATAGTAATCAGTTGTGATAAAAACATAAAAATTAAAAGAAAGAGAAAGAGAAAGAGAAATAAAGTTGAAGGAAGCCTCAGCCATGGTTATCTATGTTCAGCTAGTGTTCGAGTTTCTGTGGTGTCTGTGGGTACACTCGGCCTGCTGGAGGACTCGGCTATTGAGGGAATTGCTGGGCAGAGTGCTCGGTTGGGGCTGGAGTCTTGGTGGTGTTGTGGATGGTGCAAAGGCTATCGAGGGTCTGGAATTGCAGAGAGATGCTAGGGAAGATGGTTAAATGTTGCTATGAATGGCTCGGGTTGCAGAGGAATAAGAGGGACTAAGGGAGAAAGAGAGGTTGAGGGAGAGAACAGAGGGACAGAGAGAAGGGGAAAAGGTTGAGAGAAGATAGAAGAGAGGAAGAGAGTTTTGGGACTGAGAGATAGAGAATTAACTAAACACAGAGGGAGTGAGTGAGAGAAAAAAAAAAAGAACATGCAGGGAAGAAGAAACGGAAAGGAAAGAGTAAAGAGCAAGGAAGAGAGATGGTGCGTGGGGCCACACCACGAACAAGGAAGAAAAAGACAATAAATAGAAGGAGGAGGGGGTTGCAGCCCTAAGTGAGACCCAGGTGGAGGATCCGAATAACCAACCCAACCCGGCCTACATGGCCGGTCACATCAACCCATATTCATATATTTTTTTTCTTTTCTTTTTCTCATTATTCTTTCCATGAACATGGCCCATGTCCTTCTTGGAGCTAGTTTCTATTGAAACTAAAAACATGAAAGTTGTAGATAATCCTCTTTTATTTCTCTAGAAATTTGAATCGTCCTGATTAGAGCTCGAACGGAAAAGTTATGTATGAAATACGAACAGGTGTCTGTTTTGGTTCCTAGGACTTTTCCTGCGATAAAAAATTACCAAAAATTCATAAATTGCATAGTAAAACTCAAGAATGATAATTACGACATTTTATTAATATATTGGACAAATTTGGACATTTAATTAAAAATATAAGCCCTAAAGACCAGATTAAAGTGCCCAATTACGTAGTTTTGATGCGTAATCAAATATGTGTACATCGGCTTGAAGTCCTAATCCTCTAGGGTCATACGTTGAACACTATTCCCGTTTGACTTTCTTCTCTTGTTCTCTATGAGCATCCTGACTCCTTTTCTTGGCTGTACAGGTGGATTCCACTCTGAGTGAGAGCCAAACTCGTCTACAGGTTGTTCCTTAACCCTCTTTCACTTGGATGCAGCACTGGAAGACTAAGGCTAGTTAGAAGTTGCCCAGGCATTAGTGTAGTGTGTCATGATGGAAAAGCCCCCCGAAATAAGAGATAAGCATGCAATGAGGGAAGAATAGGAAGAGACGAGGCTTCACTTGAAAGAACACTCATTGCATAGGAGGGTACTTATGACCAGGCTAGACAAAGTTTGGAAAGGTGTCGACGAGGGTCATTAGAGGTGGTGGTGGTGAAGGTGACCAGGTGGTGTGATGAAGGTGTGAAGAAAAGCAAGTAATGGAGGAGTTAGGGTTTCATGAGTGAAATGGAATTTGAATCGTTTTTATAGTCTAGACCAAGTCACACCATAGTGAGGCTAGTCGATCCCCAACTTAACGTGAAAAATGGGTTGTCGACTAGGTTGCACCAGATTGGAGTGCTAGTCGTGTGATGGTCAACCTATTCTAGAATTTGATGGCAATAGGAACACATAGACTCGACCTAGTCGCACCTGGTAGGAGTGATGGTCGCACGATGGTCGACCTATTTTATGAAAGTTTGGAATTTTTTAGGCTTCAGAGGCCAGAATAGTCGACCTAGTCGCACTTAGTAAGCCTAATGGTCGAGCCTTGGTCAACCTATTCTATGAAGAAAGCCACATTTTCTTAATTAAGGGCCATGAGAAGAAGACCTAGTTACACCCAGGGAAGCCTTAGTCCCACTAAAGTCAGCTGAGACACTAAACTAAGACCCAAACTAATGAATCTAGACTCTAACACACCCTACAATGTACAACTTAAAGAAACAAAGAATAAAAAAAAGTACTTGGGTTGCCTCCAAAAAGCACTAAGTTTACCATATCTAACCAGATGCAATAGATGCTCATATCAGACTTATCGAATCATGAATAGGAATCTCCTCCACTAGTCCCTTACTAACCCCCTCCACACATGGCTTAAGACGCTGACTATTCACCTTAAAAAGGGTGTTGGTCGCTGGATCCTCAATTTCGACCTCTCCATAGGAGAACACATGAGTCACTGTATATGGACCATGCCACCTAGACTACAGACCACAGCTTACCTGGGAATAATTTCAACCTTGAATTGAAAAGCCATATTTTTTGGTTAGGCTCAAAAGTTTTCAATGCAATATGCTTGTTGTGAAAAGCTTTCGTCCTATCTTTATAGATCTTGGAATTTTTATATGAGTCATTTCAGATCTCCTCCAACTCATTGAGTTGGAGTCAGTAATGGGAACGGCAATGGCCATGTTGAAGTTTAACTTTGAATTAATCAATAGGCCTGATGCTTTAATTCAACCAGTAGGTGACAAACCTTACCATAGACCAATTGATATGGAGACATGTATGCTATTCTATACGCCCACAAAGCATCGTCTAGTCGAGATGCCCAATATTTTCTATCCGGCCTCACAATTTTCTCAAGGATATTTTTGATCTCATGGTTCAAAACGTCAACCTAACCACTGGTCTGCGGATGGTAGAGTGTGGGTATCTTGTGAGTGATGGAATATTTTTGAAGGAGTTCCACAAAATGTTGATTGAGGAAATGAGTTCCCTAAAAACTAATGATAACTCGGGGGCAACTGAAATGACTAAAGAGACCTTTAAGAAATTTAATGACCACTTGATGGTTATTAGTCATAGTCGCGACCACCTCTAACCACTTCGGAACATAATCGACCGTCACGACCATGTACTTGTACCCATTAGAAGGAGGGAATGGACCCATAAAGTCGATCCCCCACCCATCGAAAAGCTCTATCACTAGAATGGGGTTCAAAGACATCATGTCAAGCCATGAGATATTCTTTGTTTTCTAACACTACAAACATGCTCTGCAATACTCTTGAGCATCTTGGAAAAGTGTAGGCCAAAATAATTCGATTTGAAGCACTTTGGTTGTTTTTTTCTTCCCACTAAAGTGACCACCGCATTCTATGGCATAATAGAACTCAAGTATGCAGAGGTACTCACTCTCAAGAACACATCATCAAATGATCGAATACGAACATATTTTGAAAAGGTCAGGGTCTTCCCATATGTAATGGCGCACTTAGGAGAAGAACTTGTCTTTCTCCCACTGTGTCCAATCATAAGGAATGGTTACCATGGCTAAGTAGTTCACAATCATAATAAACCATGGGAGCCGAGAAGACACTGCAAAGAGTTGCTCATCGGGAAAGGAGTCTAGGACTAGACAGGGATTGATAGACCCCTCAACTAGAATGTGGGACAAATGATCAGCTACGTGATTCTTTGTCCCCTTCCTACCTCAAATCTCATAATCAAACTCTTGTAAGAGCAGAATCCACCTAATCAACCTAGTTTTTGTCTCTTTCTTTGTAAGAAGGTATCGCAACGTGGCATGATCAGAATAAATGAAGATCTTCAACCCAAGGAGATACAAGTAGAACTTATCAAGCACAAAGACGACTGCTATAAGCCCTTTCTAGGTGGTAGTGTAATTCAATTGAGGTCCTTGAAGATTTTTACTAGCATAGAAGATCACTTAGGGCAATTTATCAGCTTGCTGCCCTAACACAGTCCCTACAGTGTAATTCAACGCATTGCACATGATCTCAAAAGAGAGACCAACTGGGGGGTTGCATGATTAGAGTGGTAGAAAGAAGATTCCTAAGAGTTCCAAATGCAACTACACAATCTTGATTGAACTCAAAGGGTGTATCTTTGACTAACAAGTTGGTCAAGGGTTGAGAAATTTTGCTAAAATCTTTGATGAATCAACAGTAGAAACCAATATGCCCTAAGAATAAGCAAACTTGTTTAACAGAGGTAGGGGGAGGACGTTTTGAAATTAACTCTCCCTTGGCTCTATCAACTTCGATCCCCCTAGAGGACACAATGTTTCTCAAAACTATACTCTTTTAAACCATAAAATGGCTCTTCTCCCTACTTAATACCAAGTTTGTGTCCACATATCTCTCGAGAACTTTAGACAAATTCTCCAAGCATGCATCAGAGGAGGGTCTGAACATAGAAAAGTCATCCATGAACACCTTGTCGCGACGTCCCGCAAGCGCGTGTGCCCCGGACGGCGGAATTAAAATCAATTTAATATTTTCATGGAAAAACATGGAGTGTCGGAGTCGCCACTAACCTTTAGTGCGGTTAGAACACATGATTACTACCCCATTAGGGGTAGAATCGGTCTACATTACTAGAGTTGGGGTCGGGAGTTCGGTTACGCGAGGGGAAGGTACGAGCACCCCCTATGCGCCCGTTCTTACGAACGGTACCTAATTAATTGGAAATTATTCCTAAGTTAATCTAATAAGTCTTTAAATTACTCTTTTTTATGAATTTATAAATACATGTGAAAAATAAATAAATAAAGATAATATATACATATATATTCCCTCAGAGTTTAGGGTACGTGATGCCCGAAGGCTCATACCCCCGCAATAAAATCATAGGGATAATAATTAAGAAAATACACTCCCAAAATTTTGAAATTATATATAAAATTTTTATAGGAAAATACTAACATGGGAGGTTTTTAATACATGGTAATAGAATAATAAGCCACACAAACCTACTAGAATATTATGAATGTCAAAATAAGTAACTAGATACTATATATAGTAATACTTTATATATTAAAAGGCTAAAAATGCCCTAATAGGTAATATTAGATGTCCCAAAGATACTATATTAAATAGTTCCCTATATGTTAAAATTCTAAAAAAAAAAAATACCCTAATAAGTACTACTAAGTATAAATATAGTAATAAGATTATACTAGACACCATAATAAGAATACCCTAACGCACCAAAATACCTAATGATATTATATATACTATCATAATAAAAAAATTATACTATAGTAGTAATCCACCACAATAATAGTGCAAAATCGACACGATGATAATCCAAAACCATAATTTTTAACCCTACAATTTGAATGTTGCCCATTTAAATAGCCAAAATCCTAAATATTCAATCTGCCATAATGATTAACATCCTTTTATATGAACATGATAAACTGTGAAGATATCAATACTAAATACTTTGCAATGCTAATATATATATTCGTACACTAAACCAAAACACTAGCCATAAAGAACACTCATACATCAAAAATGAAAACTTTTTCCTGAAAGACCTGAGCACGAACACTAATTACAAAGACAAACATAATAATATATGCATTAAAAAGAAACATTGATAAAAATAAATAAAATTAAACGTGAAGATATATTAGAAGAACAAAAATCCTGCAACAAGAAAAATAAACTAGTTAATATTTACCATTGTGAAAATTTGAACATGAATATCAAATAATAAAGATAATAATACTATATTGCAAATCCTATGACAAAAAAATTGAGGGATGTATATACAATAGTTTAAACACAAATATTACATTAAAACTCCTTTCTAATTATCTGACAAGTTTACTAGTTAACAAATAAACTGAAATAGATGAATAAATAAAAACTTAACAAACTAATAATAGACAAAAATCCGTATATGTTTAAATAGCACGATGTACTGATGCGAAAATAAAAGAACAAAAAAACTAACGTTATGTACTGAAATCCACATGACACCAGTATACCTATGCATATATATTTATATATTTGTGTGTGCGGATGTATATAGATAGTGTGCAATAGAAAAAAAAAAAAAAAAAATAGAGGGAGGCAGGGGACTCACCGTGGGTTCTCGTGGAGATGCTGGAGAACAGGGGGCTGCCGGAGTTGCAGCAGGTGCGTGGAGAGTGGTTGGGTTGCTGCTCTGGTGGAGGACGACGAGGATTGGATGGCCGGGGTTGAGCGTGGCTGGTGCAGAGGGTTGCCGGATTGTGACGAGTGGTGGCTGGGTGCTTCTGTCGCCGGAGCTGCTATGCCTGCTCTTCCCTGAGATGGGTGAGTGCTCGGTTGTGTCTGTCAGAGTTGCAGGAGGGAGAAGAGAGTGGAGAGCCGAGAGGGAGGCTGGGTTATGTTGTGAGGTAAGCTGGCCGTGAGGTGCTATGGTTGGGAGGTGCTGCCGGAGAAGGCGTGGATGCTCGGGTTAACGACAGAGATGGCCAGAGATGGGTAAGGCTGCTTGTGCGTGAGGTGAGGTGAAGCTAGGATATGGAGAGATGGAAGAGGACGGGAGAGGAAGAAGAGGAAGAGCAGCAGCTAGAGTTGCCGCCACTGCTGTGCGTGTGAACCAGCAAAACAGGGTTTTTTTTTTTAGTTCCGTTTGGCTCTCCCGTGGCTTGGCTGTGCGCCCCCCCTTTGGTTGTGTGAATAAGAGCCTATAAATAGGCTCTCCCACTTAAAACCCTAATACCAACATTCCATAATAATAATAATAATAATAATAATGAATTAAATATAATAATAATAATAATAATAATAATAATAATAATAATAATAACAATAACAATAATATTTGAGAATAAATAATAATAGAAACAATAATAATAGTAAAATAATATCTAAAAGTAATATTAATAATAGAGAAAATAATAATAATAATAATAATAATAATAGATAGATAAATAAGAATAAAAATAATAATAGTAATACTAATAATGGTAAAGTAATAATCATAATAATGATAAAGATACTAATAATAATAATAATAATAATAATAATAATAATAATAATAATAATAATAATAATAATAATAATAAAGTAAGATAATAAAAATAATTATAATAATAGTAAAACTAATAATAAAGATAATAGAAATAATAATAATAATAATAAAAATAATAATAATAATAATAATAATAATAATAATAATGATAATAAAGATGCTAAAAATAATGATAACAAAATAATAATAATAAAAATAAAAACAATAGTAATAACAAAAATAAATAATAATAATAATAATAATAATAGTACTGAAAATAATAATAATAATAATAATAATAGTAATGAAAATAATAAGAGGGGACCCTTTTGTTCTATTTGGCTAGGGCAAAAATAGGGTGTCTACAGCTGCCCCTCTTTGTAGGCTTCGTTGCTTCAAAGGAACGGTAGGAACTTTCTTACGTTTTTTGTAGCAACAAGCCTGCAAAGATAAAAGACACCTATTTTAGCCAAACCATTCAACTCCCAATGGCTTTTCAGGTTAATCAAGAATTGTTTATTTCTGCCAACCAAGAATGATCACTCAAGTGTAAGATTCTGAGTATTCAGGTGTAGAATCCTGAGTCTTTCAAAAATGGTTACTACATTGGAGAATGATCAATCGGGTGTAAGATCCCGATTATTCAGGTGTAGGGTTACTTCGCTGGAGATGATCAATCAGGTGTATGATCCCGATCTATAGTTTATGGAGGGTGACTCGCATTGGGTATAGGAACCCGTGCTATAGTATGAGGACGATGTGCATCAGGTGTAGGAACCCGAGCGCTGAAAGATGTGCATCAAGTGTAGGATCTCAAGGGCTGCCCAGATGTAGGATTCTGAGAGTTTGATGGCTGCTTGAGTATAGGATCTTGAAGACTTCTCAGATGTAGGATTCTGAGAGTTTGTTGATTATTCGAGTGTCGGATCTCAAGGACTTCTCAGATGTAGGATTCTGAGAGTCTGCTGATTGCTTGAGTATAGGATCTCGAGGACTTCTCAAATGTAGGATTCCGAGAGTCTCCTGATTACTCGAGTGTAAGATCTCGAGGATTTCTTAGATGTAGGATTCTAAGAGTCTGTTGATTACTCGAGTGTAGGATCTCGAGGACTTCTTAGATGTAGGATTCCGAGAGTCTCCTGATTGCTCGAGTGTAGGATCTTGAGGACTTCTCAGATGTAGGATTCTGAGAGTCTCCTGATTGCTCGAGTGTAGGATCTTGAGGACTTCTCAGATGTAGGATTCTGAGAGTTTGTTGATTGCTCGAGTGTAGGATCTCGAGGACTTCTCAGATGTAGGATTCTGAGAGTTTTCTGATTGCTCGAGTGTAGGATCTCGAGGACTTCTTAGATGTAGGATTATGAAAGTTTGATAATTACTCGAGTGTAGGATCTCGAGGACTTCTCAGATGTAGGATTCTGAGAGTTTGTTGATCGCTCGAGTGTAGGATCTCGAGGACTTCTTAGATGTAGGATTCCGAGAGTGTAATGATTGCTTAAGTGTAGGATCTCAAGGACTTCTCAGATGTAGGATTCTGAGAGTTTTCTGATTGCTCGAGTGTAGGATCTCGAGGACTTCTCAGATGTAGGATTCTGAGAGTTTGTTGATTGCTCAAGTGTAGGATCTCGAGGACTTCTCAGATGTAGGATTCTGAGAGTTTTCTGATTGCTCGAGTGTAGGATCTCGAGGACTTCTCAGATGTAGGATTCTGAGAGTTTGTTGATTGCTCGAGTGTAGGATCTCGAGGACTTCTCAGATGTAGGATTCTGAGAGTCTGATGACTATTCAGTGGGAATTTTGGACTGATGGTTAATGATGACTCGGGTGTAGAATCCCGGCTCGCAAGATGAATTTTCAAATTGATGATGAATATTTGGGAATAGGATACCGAGAGTCAGATGAAATTTTGAATTGATGATGAATGCTCGGGTATAGGATCCCGAGAGCTAGATGAATTGTCAATTTGATGATGAATGCTCAGGTATAGGATCCCAAGAGCATGACGAAGTTTCGAGTTGATGATGAACGCTCAAGTCTAGGATACCTAGAGCCAGATGAAATTTTGAATTGATGATGAATACTCGGGTATTGGATCTCGAGAGTCATGCAACCTAATTTGATCCTGAAGGCAGATGCCCCAACTTCAAAATGAATGCTAAAATTTGGACTAGGGTCGATTGCCCCAGTTTGGAAGCGAAAGACTTGAATAAGACCTGGGCCAGTTGCCCCAGTCTCAGGGTAGATGGATCAATTGGTACCTGGGCCAGTTGCCCCAACACCTTTTTTCTTCGTCTTCCTTTTTTTTTTTTTAGATGAAACATGGATTGCTTAGACAAGGATGACAAGATAGGTGTAAAATGAATGATGCTATATGGGGATGCATGCATGCAAGGTGTTTGATGTGACACCAGAACATGGGGATATGCAGGCATGTTGCATGATATAATATGTATGTACTTTTTCTGTGTAATTCATGAAATGCATGACGATGCATGAACTTTTTTTTCCAATTTGCCTATAATCAACCAATCAATCTCTAATCTTGACTATGTTGCCTCTGACCTGGTTCCCTTGAAACTTGCCTCAGCTGAATGGATTCATAACTGATCTTGGCCCAATTTTCTTAATGGAGGTGGTCAACTTGGCTCAAATGAAACTTCATCACAGAATCTACCCAGTTGAATGGATTTATAACTACTCTTGGCCCTGTTTTCCTATTCATCCAATCTGATAAGAAGGTGCATGAATAAGTCCCACTAAAACTGAAACTTGCCCCAGATGAGTTTATCTGCCACTAATCTTGGCCTGGTTGTTAGATTCTTCTTGAATAAGCAGATCTCTAAAGCTCGACATGACATTTGCCCTAGTTAAATTGACTGAATCTCTGTGCATCGTATTTCCTCGATGGGGACCTCCTCTATAAGAAGCACACTAGTGGTTCCGAAACTCTTTGACTATCCATCCCCCCCTTTTTTTTTTTTTTGAAATGAGGAATGATTATGCAATTATGACATCAACTTGTGAAACCAAAAGGTCAACTACCCAAAAATAGATGTTTTACCATGTTCCAATGCTATTACAAGAAAAAATCATACCAGTATTCAAAAGCCATATGATATTGATGTTAATTTATCAAACTAAATGGCTGATATTTTCTTTGATTGTCCCAACTTTATCGATGGCCATCTCTCTTCTTTTGTTTCATCCTGCTGTGAAACCATTAGAAATTTCACATATTTAAACGTTGCCTTTAGTTTAGTCAAGTTCAACTCATGTTTTGATCTCAAGATGGTCTTTAAGACTCGGGACGAAACGTAGGCTGAGGGATACAGGTTTTTAGAATAAAAGGGAAACTAAGGCTCAAAAATACCACCCCAAATAGTGTTTTACGCCCCCAGTTCGAGTTGAGACGTTTTGCAAGATGTTGACCGAACTTGTTATTTAAACAAGCTGCCTACGTACCTTTTTAGGATCAGGTCATTACGTAGTTCAGACTCAACATTGAGTCTGACAAATCATTAGAGACAACAATGTATACCAATCTGGCCAGGACTTCATTTGGACCATAATGTAGGGTGGGGGGGTTATAGGTTAAAGAAGAAAAAAGTTAAATAAGGCTCAAAATTGTCAATTTCATCAAGGGTAATTTGGTTAAAGATCACATATGTAATATGTCCTTTATTTATTTCTTTCCTTTTTCTTCTTCTTTCTCTTCCCCGCATATTCTTTTTTTACTGCACTTTTACTCTTCCTTTTATGAAGGACCTTTTTAGCATTTTATTTGGACATCCTTTGGGACTGATTTCTTTTAAACTGCCCCAGTGTGGGGTGTGATCCTTTGATGGGTTAATCAATAAATGAATTTTTCAGGCTCAAAAGGGCTTGCAAGAGATTTCTTCTTTGAGTTTCTTTTGGGTAGCAGAAAAATGGCCTGCCATCATTTCGATAGCCCATTGTTGTCTCATATGACTTGCCAAACGTTAGGAGACCCAACCCAGGTTAACTTTTTGGTGAACTGACTTTTAAGAAAAGACTAGTTTAACATTCAGGCTCAACTTGGTTAACAATTGATAAATCAATATTTGATTCTTTTTAGGGATATCTGGTCAGCCAAAGATGGCCATCTATCATTTGATCAAAACATGAATAGCAAATTGACTTGAAATTCTTGGCACAGCACATATATTTTACTGAATTCCTTCAAGATTCACAATATTTGTCTTCATAGGGTGAGGAAAATTGTTTTATCTTCTTCTGATTCCACCTCCTGCGTTTGGTTTTCAAAATTAACATCACTTTCTGGCTTATGAATATACGTATTATCATTTTCCTTATCTTTACACGAAACATCAGCAAACAAATTTTTGGTCAACTGAACTCAGGACACAAGTGATATGAGAAAATGCATAATTCAATTTATTGATGAAAGGGAAATTGTCCGAGACAATAGTGTCGACAGACTGCCAAAAGATAGGGAATGACATCATCACATGAAACAAACTAGATAATCAAAAACTTGCCCCTTGTGTACATTTGCTCCCTCTGGGCTCCTTATGAGAACTCTAGGATCCATAACTTGACATATTCTTTTGCCTGACCTCGGCTCCCAGTCCTTCGTACAACATATTAACCATTTCTTTCCCCGTGATTGGGTAGGGGATCACTCTGGATTCCTGGCTGCTTATCATCGAAGACCAACCAACCGACATCCCTCAACGACTGTACCTTATGTTTAAATGTCCAACAGTGGTCAACGGTGTGACCTGGAGAATTGGAGTGATACGCGCACTTAGCATCCGGGTCATACCATTGTGGTAGGGGGTGTCGTACGGCTACTCCAGGGATGGTTGAAATGAGCCTTCTTTTGAGCAATTGGGGGATCAATTCCGAATAAAACATGGGAATTGGTTCCACCCTATTAGGACCAAATCTCTGTGTCTGGACATTTTTCTGTGTGAGCGTAGGCCCATAGGGAACAAACTGAGACCCTGTACCTGTATGCACTATCTGGTTAACAAGATTTCTTCTAAACCCTTGGTTATGACCTCTTTGGTATTGTCGCCCTTGAATCATATGAGTTTCATCATCCTTCTTCCTATTTGTCCATTTTTTGTCCGAACCGGTTTCTTCGTCACTACTTCTGGCTTTTCCGACTTTGATGGCTGTTTCGATTCTTTCCCCAGTAGAAACAATATCCATGAAGTCATGGGGGGTCGCCCCTAAGAGATGCCCAAAGTAGGGATCTTTCAATGTATTCACAAATAGGGAGATAGCCTCTCTATCTTACACTAGAGGACTCACTTGGATGGACATGTCCCTCCATCTATATGCATATTCTCTGAATGTTTCGTTAGGTTTCATTTGCATGCTTTGTAAGGTCATGCGATCAGGTGCCATTTCTATCACGTGGCGGTATTGAGCTATGAAGGAATTTGCCAGATCTTTCCAAGTACGAATTCGAGCTAGATCCTGCTGAATGTACCATCTGATAGCTGCTCTAGTCAAACTATCTTGAAAGTAATGCATCATCAACCTTTCATCATCAGTATGTGTAGCCATTTTTTGGCAATACAAGTACAGGTGGGTCCAAGGACAGTGGGTCCCATCGAATTTTTCAAAATCCGGCAACTTGAATTTTGGCTGCAGAGTGACCTTTGGTACTAGGCAAAGGTCATTAGGGTCAACGGAGTCAAATGTATTATACCCTTCAATTGCTTTCAAGCGCTCCTCCAATACATCACAACGATGCTCAGACTCAGATCTATTTATCCCCATATCAGGAGTTGCTAAGGGGGAAGTCCCTGCCACTGGAAACCCCTGTGCTGGCACAGTTGGGATAAATGGAGGCATATTTGGCATTGGATCCCCCATGACGCCCGGCGGTGGAGCTGATGTTTGTCCATGATTTAGGGTGAACCTTGGAGGATGAGTAGGGTCTATATCTGTTTCAGAATCATTTTGTACCGCTTTTCCTTTGTTCATCAACAATTCCATAATTTTACTCATTTTTTCAATCAATTCTTCCTGTCCTTGTTCTATGCCCAGGTCTCTGCCTTCCAATTGTTCACTCATTTCTTTTGCCCTTCTCCTGGTATTGTACTGATGCGTGACATTCTTAATGTTGCTTGCTCAGACGAATTCTGTGGCTAGGCACTACAAACCAAAACTTTCCCTTTTTAGAACTGAATGCATGATTATGTAAGGCATGAATGTGTGAGTATTTAATGTATGACCATGGGATGCTATAAATGTTTAGGTATGGATATAACTAGTGCAACTACTCATACAAATAGAGATATGAACGTGCATGTGACCTATCGGGCATGATTATGTGTGAAATTATGTATGAATGCATGAATGCAATGAATGTTTGTGCATGGATGCAACTAGGGCAATTACACATAAAAATAGAGACATGACCATGCATGTGACCTATCGTGCATGATTACGCGTGAAATTATGCATGAATGCATGGATGTAATGTATGTTTGTGCATAGATGTAACTAGTGCAATTACACATACAAACAGAGATATGACCATGCATGTGACCTATCGTGCATGATTATGTGTGAAATTATACCTAAATGTATGGATGCAATGAATGTTTGTGCATGAATGTAACTAGTGCAATTACCCATACAAATAGAGATATGACCATGCATGTGACCTATCGTGCATGATTATGTGTGAAATTATGCATGAATGCATGGATGCAATGTAACCTAACTAACTACTCTGTCAGCATTCTAGGAAAAATCCTACTAATGAGAGATTTTAAGATAATCATTGATGGGCCACAATTTCAATTCAATTCTTCCCTCAATCATTCTTTTCCTTGATGACGGTCCATGTTCCTCAGATTCTATGAAGGGTCAAATTATGATCTGAGGTTGGGGTTGACCCAGGTTAGTCAACCCACTAGATTTGTTCAGTATGGGCTTGTGGACTTTAATGTGCACTTGGGCCTCAAGTATATTAAAATATGGGCTTCAATATATTTCATGATGGAATCAGGCCCTAGTTTTAAAAGGATTTGGGCTTGGATTGTTTAGAAAATATTGGCCCGGATTTTTGGGGTGATAGGGCCAAAGACCATTTTTGAAAACTGGGTTTGACCCCTTTTGGAAAATTAGGTCTGGGCCAAATTTTTACTTAGGAAAGGGTTGGGCCTATACTTGTTATTTCTCAAAAAATTGGGCCCGAGTTATTTGAAAAGGGTTGGGCCGACCCATATTTTAAAATAGTTGGGCCAAGTGCTTCATTTTGAAAGGATGGGCCTTTGTCTCATTACTGGGCTTTTTCTGAATACTGGCTAAGTAGTATGTATGTCTAAATGTATGTCAAATGCATGATATAATACAAAGTATTTCACAACATATATACAACACACTATTCATGGAGAAGGATGTGGCTCCTGTCCCAACCTAGGGTAGGTACGTATATATAGGGTTCTTCATGGCTCTATCCTAGTTAGGGAGGACTATAGACAAGTATGTGCGGGTAGGCTCTAACCCTATTGACAAAAGGTTCCCAGTTTGGAATTACATCCTCCCCCATTGGGGTCCGGATAAAACCCGCACTGAGCGGAGTGGTTCGTGGGTCCCA
The DNA here is from genome assembly GCF_029873635.1 of Malania oleifera. Lineage (NCBI taxonomy): Eukaryota > Viridiplantae > Streptophyta > Magnoliopsida > Santalales > Ximeniaceae > Malania > Malania oleifera. The sequence continues at coordinate 49,080,130 of NC_080429.1, read as the reverse complement.
TCAAGCTCTGCCACGAAGGGACTGACGCTATTACACTCCTATCTAATCCTAGTAAGGAAAGCTCGGGTATAGAGCGTGAAAAGTGTGTGGATTTAAATTTAACCTAATCCTGCTATCCTCACATTTATTCACATGCTATAAACAATATGGAAACAAGATATCTACCATTAATATATATATATATATATATATATATATATATATATTCAAAAGATAAGGAAACACAATATATGCAATTAATATGTTTATTCACAAAAAAATTTGGAAACAAAAGAATAAGGAAACAAAATATTTATGATTAGTATACAAAATATCGGTAATTAATATGCTTATTCAAAATATCTACAAATTAATATGCTTTATTCGGAATATTTGGAAACAAAATATCTACAATTAATATTAACAAAATTAGGAAACAAAATATTTTTACTTAGTTAAGGTTATTTGTAAATTATGGAAGTAAAATATTTACAACTAATCAAAGTTATTTACAGATTACAACATTCACAAACTAAGGAGTAATTAAAAGATTTAATAAATTTAAACTTGGGATAATTTCTAATTAATTAATGGCTCGACTCTATAAGGTCCCCAGCGGAGTCGCCAAGTTGTCGCGACTTCCCGGGAGCGTGTGTGCCCCGGGCGGCGGAATTAAAAATCATTTTAATATTTTCATGGAAAAACATGGAGTGTCGGAGTCGCCACTAACCTTTAGTGCGGTTAGAACACATGATTACTACCCCGTTAGGGGTAGAATCGGTCTACATTACCAGAGTTGGGGTCGGGAGTTCGGTTACGCGAGGGGAAGGTACGAGCACCCCCTACGCGCCCGTTCTTACGAACGGTACCTAATTAATTGGAAATTATCCCTAAGTTAATCTAATAAGTCTTTAAATTACTCCTTTTTATGAATTTATAAATACGTGTGAAAAATAAATAAATAAAGATAATATATACATATATATTCCCTCAGAGTTTAGGGTACGTGATGCCCGAAGGCTCATACCCCCGCAATAAAATCATAGGGATAATAATTAAGAAAATACACTCCCAAAATTTTGAAATTATATATAAAATTTTTATAGGAAAATACTAACATGGGAGGTTTTTAATATATGGTAATAGAATAATAAGCCACACATACCTACTAGAATATTATGAATGTCAAAATAAGTAACTAGATACTATATATAGTAATACTTTATATATTAAAAGGCTAAAAATGCCCTAATAGGTAATATTAGATGTCCCAAAGATACTATATTAAATAGTTCCCTATATGTTAAAATTCTAAAAAAAAAAAATACCCTAATAAGTACTACTAAGTATAAATATAGTAATAAGATTATACTAGACACCATAATAAGAATACCCTAACGCACCAAAATACCTAATGATATTATATATACTGTCATAATAAAAAAATTATACTATAGTAGTAATCCACCACAATAATAGTGCAAAATCCACACGATGATAATCCAAAACCATAATTTTTAACCCTACAATTTGAATGTTGCCCATTTAAATAGCCAAAATCCTAAATATTCAATCTGCCATAATGATTAACATCCTTTTATATGAACATGATAAACTGTGAAGATATCAATACTAAATACTTTGCAATGCTAATATATATATTCGTACACTAAACCAAAACACCAGCCATAAAGAACACTCATACATCAAAAATGAAAACTTTTTCCTGAAAGACCTGAGCACGAACACTAATTACAAAGACAAACATAATAATATATGCATTAAAAAGAAACATTGATAAAAATAAATAAAATTAAACGTGAAGATATATTAGAAGAACAAAAATCCTGCAACAAGAAAAATAAACTAGTTAATATTTACCATTGTGAAAATTTGAACATGAATATCAAATAATAAAGATAATAATACTATATTGCAAATCCTATGACAACAAAATTGAGGGATATATATACAATAGTTTAAACATGAATATTACATTAAAACTCCTTTCTAATTATCTGACAAGTTTACTAGTTAACAAATAAACTGAAATAGATGAATAAATAAAAACTTAACAAACTAATAATAGACAAAAATCCGTATGTGTTTAAATAGCACGATGTACTGATGCGAAAATAAAAGAACAAAAAAACTAATGTTATGTACTGAAATCCACATGACACCAGTATACCTATGCATATATATTTATATATTTGTGTGTGCGGATGTATATAGATAGTGTGCAGCAGAAAAAAAAAAAAAAAAAACAGAGGGAGGCAGGGGACTCACCGTGGGTTCTCGTGGAGATGCTGGAGAATAGGGGGCTGCCGGAGCTGCAGCAGGTGCGTGGAGAGTGGTCGGGTTGCTGCTCTGGTGGAGGACGACGAGGATTGGATGGCCAGAGTTGAGCGTGGCTGGTGCAGAGGGTTGCCGGATTGTGACGAGTGGTGGCTGGGTGCTTCTGTCGCCGGAGCTGCTGTGCCTGCTCTTCCCTGAGATGGGTGAGTGCTCGGTTGTGTCTGTCAGAGTTGCAGGAGGGAGAAGAGAGTGGAGAGCCGAGAGGGAGGCTGGGTTATGTTGTGAGGTAAGCTGGCCGTGAGGTGCTATGGTTGGGAGGTGCTGCCGGAGAAGGCGTGGATGCTCGGGTTAACGACAGAGATGGCTAGAGATGGGTAAGGCTGCTTGTGCGTGAGGTGAGGTGAAGCTAGGATATGGAGAGATGGAAGAGGAAGGGAGAGGAAGAGCAGCAGCTGGAGTTGTCGCCGCTGCTGTGCGTGTGAACCAGCAAAACAGGGTTTTTTTTTTTTAGTTCCGTTTGGCTCTCCCGTGGCTTGGCTGTGCGCCCCCCCCTTTGGCTGTGTGAATAAGAGCCTATAAATAGGCTCTCCCACTTAAAACCCTAATACCAACATTCCATAATAATAATAATAATAATAATAATGAACTAAATATAATAATAATAATAATAATAATAATAATAATAATAATAATAACAATAACAATAATATTTGAGAATAAATAATAATAATAAAATAATAATAGAAACAATAATAATAGTAAAATAATATCTAAAAGTAATATTAATAATAGAGAAAATAATAATAATAATAGATAGATAAATAAGAATAAAAATAATAATAGTAATACTAATAATGGTAAAGTAATAATCATAATAATGATAAAGATACTAATAATAATAATAATAATAATAATAAAGTAAGATAATAAAAATAATTATAATAATAGTAAAACTAATAATAAAGATAATAGAAATAATAATAATAATAATAATAATAATAATAATAATAATAATAATAATGATAATAAAGATGCTAAAAATAATGATAACAAAATAATAATAATAAAAATAAAAACAATAGTAATAACAAAAATAAATAAATAATAATAATAATAATAATAATAGTACTAAAAATAAAAATAATAATAATAATAATAATGATAATAAAGATGCTAAAAATAATGATAACAAAATAATAATAATAAAAATAAAAACAATAGTAATAGCAAAAATAAATAAGTAATAATAATAATAATAATAATAATAATAGTACTGAAAATAATAATAATAATAATAATAATAATAATAATAATAATAATAATAATAATAATGAAATAAATAAGAGGGGACCCTTTTGTTCTATTTGGCTAGGGCAAAAATAGGGTGTCTATACACCTCAATGAATTTTTCAATCATATTAGAGAAAATGGCTAGCATGCACCGTTGAAAGGTCATGAGTGTAGTGCATAGACCAAAAGGCATCCTCTTTAACTAACAAGTTGGTCTTCTTTTGATCATCTAGGTGGACCACAACCTGATTATATCTAGAGTACCCTTCCAAGGAATAATAAAAGTTCTAGCCCGCTAGCCTCTGTAGGATTTTATCATAAATGGCAATGGGAAGTGGTCCTTTCGGGTGAGGTTATTAAGTTTCCGATAATTGATGACTAGTAATGTGAGTGGGGATACCTTCACCCTTATGATTTTCAGCAATTGTGATTCCCAATTTCTTAGGACCCACCTACATAGGGTGTTAGCTTTGGTGTATTCCCAAGGGGGGGGGGGGGAGTGAATTGGGTAATTAAAATTTCCTAGGTTGATTTCAATTCCACAATCAGTAATTCCCAACCTAGAGTCTGTCTAAGCACATACCAATACCCCAACAAAATAATACTGAGCAGATATATAAAATAGATGTAGTAGATTCAGTATTTCCAAATCATTCATAGTACTTAAAGCATGCACAACATTCATATAACTATTCAAATATAAGCATACACGTGCATAAATTAAATTGCAGAAACATAAAGAGTATAGAGAAAGAGAAAGCCGACATAGGATATGTTATTGGGGTTTGGCCAACTATGTCTACATCCCCACCTTGGCTCACCAGCACAAGGATTCCACTATAAGCTCACTTCATGGGTGGAGCGACATCGGTTACAACCAGGTCAATTCACGGGGCTGACCTTAACCTACACCTTACCAATATGGTGCACCTAACTTTCCTAACCGGGTCTAAGCCAATTCGGGACTATTCAATAGGGCTAGTCTCCCTCTTTAGGCCCACGCTTGGAATACAACAAATGTATATAGATTTTTCGTACAAGGAAATGTTTCTTACATAAGCAGATATGTACCACTACACACAGTATAAACAATGCACATCAACAAGATAGGATCTATAAGCTCGGTGCTCTACGTGTGCAATCAAAACTCAAAGTTATGTTTATAGTCAATCAAGTACAAGAGTGTATTCTAGAACTATCTTTGAAACTATGTATCAATATATCTCAATCACAAGCCTAGGGTTTCGAAGATTTCTACCAAGGGTATTCTAAATATCTCAAAATAATATTTTCTCAATATTCAAGCACAAGGAGATATTCAAAAATAAGTTTGTAAAAAATATTTTTGCACACAAAAAATGCAAGCTTAAGTGAGTATTGCAATGATAATGCAAACTCACTTAGCTATATGATTTTTCTCAACCAAAGATTTATCAAATGAAATAGGGAGAAAAATCAAACCAAACCCTCAATTTGAAAATCAAGTATGCAAGAAAGTAAAAGAGGGTTTCTAGCAACAACCAACAATGAATAATCACTCAAGGATATTCTCACAAGGCTAGATCTCTCAAAAGAATAGTATTATGTGAGAGTATAGGGTTTGTATGAAAGAATGGGCTTAGAAAATTTTCAGAGAAATCTTGTCTAATCAACTTGCTAATCTAACCCTAATCCAAGCAAATGAAATTGTATATATAGGCATAGGCAAAATTATGACCATTAGGGACACCAAGGGTATTATTAAATTTGTTTTAAAACCCATTAAGAAAATTAACCCTATTTACCCCTCTTTAATTTCGGTAAAAATAAAACAACCCGAGAGTTTTGAGGTGCCCGACTTGAGGTTTGGTTGCTCGAATAGACACAACAAGAAAAGTCAATTTTGAAGTTTGGGTGCCTTAAAAATGGTTTGGGTGGCTGAACAAGGTGATTCTCAAAATGTTCGAGATTCGGGTGCCCAATCCTGAGTTCGGTAGCCCGAACTTGCCAATTCGGTCACCCGAGGCATATTTGAATGTGGGAGTTTAGGCTACCAAGTTGTTGGAAAAAGTTAGGATTGACATTCGGTCACCCGAGAACAATACAGTCATTTTTGGTTAAGTCGCCCAAAACTAAGTCAACCCTTTGACTTTCCAATAGTTCGGTCGACCAAGGTGTTTTGAACACCCGAGTTCGGTCACCCGAAGTCATATGATTTTGCATATTTAAGTTCATTTTCAAAACATAAGATTCCCCAAATAATATATGTGACAATGAGGAAATTTCTAAGTGCAAGTGTTGGGACCTAGGGTCTTTCTAAGGCCCTTTTAAGTACGCCTAAAAACCCGGTGTCGGTTGACCTCAGCCCTAAAGTCATTTGATTAACCCATGGTTTGGCTACGGCATTTCTGAGCTTACAGATCCTACGTGCATGATATGCAATGATTATTACAAACCCATTTGAAATGAAATTATTACAAACCCAAAATATATTAAGATAAGTAATGAATATGTCGGGGTCTTCATATTTCTTCAAGTTACTACATGCTATCAATATGATCCAGCTAGTATGATCGTACACACAAACTTGAAAATCATCAAATAAAAAGAGTATCTATCAATATTCAAACCAGGAATGACCTATAAGGTCAACATGGGGTTCACAAACTCATTATCATAAATAAGGAATATATCCCAGCATCTAGGAATTTTACCACTTCCTTCATTACTACATCCTTCATATTGGGGTTTAGCCTCCGCTGCATCTCACGAATAGGTTTAGCATTCAGCTCAAGGTTGATCCAATGCATACAGACAGACGGATCTATATCCCTAAGGTCCAACATTGACCACCTATGGCTCTCATAAATTTTTTTAGGACATGAATGAGTCGAGGCTCCTGCAAACTAGGCAAGCTAGTTGAAATGATAATAGGTAGGATCTTGTGGGGGCCTAAAAAGACATACTTGAGGGAAGCCAAAAGGGGCTTCAACTCAAGTGATGGTGGGACCTCGATGGAAGGACATGCTGGAACGCTAAAAAGTATAGGAAGGGTTTCGAACTTAGCTTTCTAAGGCCTTTTCTCTAGGCTAGATGATTATGCATCAAAGTTGCATAATTAGGTGTTTAAAACCATGTACTAAAGATTATAATTTAAATTAAAAGCCCAATTATGTCTAATATTTTAATCATTGAGCTCACACGATAATTTTTGATTTTTTATGTGATAATTTACGGACTTTTGTATTTTATTATTGTAAAAAAAATTTTGGAAATTAAATCCAAATTTTAAAATGTTAGAGAAGTTGTGCACTACACAAAGAGATGCCGCATGAACATGCAAATGAAGCCATGCCATGCAACATAAATGAAGGGTACACCGAACCATACATGAAGAAGGTGACTGTGTGTAAAGGAAAAGAAAAGGAGAGGTCATGGACAATTAATGGACATGCAAGGTGGGCTGGCTGCGTAGCTTTGAAATACAAAAGTTGGAAGAATTTGTAAGTTGGGCGCACATGTGAATTGGATAAGGAAGCTAGGCCGGCTGCTTTGATGTGACTATGTGAGTGGGCTTTAAAGCCCATGCATACAACATGCCAAGTTAGGAGGGCTGCCACACAATCGGGCCATGTAAGAGGGGCGCTAGAATGAGCCTAGGAAGATTTCAAAATGAAATGTAGGCATGGGCTTTGAAAAAAGAAGGAGAGCATTTAATGAGAAAAAAAAAAAAAAAAAAAGGAAACTTGGAGGCCCATGGCTAATGTGACCCGGCCATGCAAGGTATGTGTGTGTGCGCTGGGGGCAATTGGTAGTAGGCACTGGAGGCTCACTTTTGGGGGCAGCTGAAATTTAATGTAAAAGGGGGTATTATGGGATTTTTTTTCTTAATAGAAAAAAGAGAGTTGGGTTTTGGTTTTTAGGGGTTTTAAAAATTTTTATTTTTGGGAGCTCTCTGTCCTCTCTGCCTCAATTCTACGCCCCTCTCTGTCTCGCTCTCTTAGCCCTCTCTTTCTCTATTTTCTCTCTTTCTTAAGCCTCTCCTCTCCCTCAGCTCTTCTTTTGTCTCTTTTCCCTCTCTCTGTCTCGCTCCCTCTCCTATCTTAATCTCTATCTCTCTTTCTATATCGTTTCCTTCCCTCTCGGATCCAAGTGATGCTGCTGCTGCTTCTCTCGACTCTCTTGCTTCAACTTTTGGTACCTCCTCCCAAGTCCCTACCGTGTTGCTGCCCTACTGCTACTACGTGGAGGAGGACCTGAGCAGCACTGTTGCTGCAGTTCTCCACACCAACCCAGTGGCTATCTCTCTCTCTCTCTCTCTCTCTCTTTTACCTCCCTCCCTCTCTCTCTCTCTCTCTCTCTCTCTCTCTCTCTCTCTCTCTCCTTTCTCATCTTATCTTTCTTTTTCTTTTTTTGAAACTATTTTAAAGTTTTTTTTTTTTGTAGAAGTATTAAGATTTGATTAGTTTTCTTATTTCCTGCTTGAATTAATTTGTGCTTTTAATTTGGTTTGGGAGTATTTAATTTAGTTTGTCTCTTTCTTATTTAAATATTGTTTTAAGATTCGAATAATTGCTTTGGGTATTGTATTAATAAAGTTTATTTTTTTATTCAGTAATCTTGTTAGATTTTAACATTACTTGGTCTTAATATAAAATCTGGTACTTTTATTTAGTTTGAGTTTATTTGTATTATCAAGTTCAGTTTTTTTTTTTATTGTTGGAGTTGAATCCTTTTGAGTTATTTACTCTTAAATCTAGTTTATTTATGTAGTTGATTTGTAGTATTTATGCATGTTAAATCTCAGTTAGGGTTTAAATTTCATTGCAAAAATCTCTAACATCCAAGGAACCAAATATGAACTGTGTTAAGTAAAATCTTCTTTTCTTATTTTCTTTTGGGTTTACACAAACTTTGGAACTAAACAGCATTCCCTGAGGAGACAATTTGGCCCTTGGGCTAATTATTACACTACTGAACTCCTATGCTTGGGATAACTTCCAAGCTGCTCATTTTTAGAGTGAGTCAAGTTTTTGGCGTCATTGCCAGGGAGTGCCAGATTTAATTTCAAAATTTATGTTTTTCCAATTATTTTTTATTTTTAATTAAAAAATAATTAATAAAATAATAAAAAAAATAAAAAATGAAAAAATTGAAAAATTTGATCATGCATGTTTGCTGTTGTGTTGGTGAATTTCTCCTACTTGCATTGATGTTTGATGCCTTGGGTCAGAGATCTTTCGAATAGATTGTCTAAAATTTCACTTAACACCAATAATGACACACAAAGAACATAATATGATTGCTCTCTTGTTACTTTTACGAGTTATTCTGAAATTGATTTGAGTGATCTTTTTGAAAAAAATTTTGAGGGAGTTATGGCTGCACCATTTACATTTCAAGATTTTCTGCAGCTTACACGCACTTCGACACCTTCTTGTATTGTTTTACCACAAGGTACGCTGAACTTCACAATCAAGCATGGTACCCTAGTTTCACGGGATAGATTCTGAGAGTCCATATCAGCATTTGATAGATTTCAAGTTTGTTTGTACCACTTTCATTAATTAGGCTGGAACTGATGAGTATGTCAAGCTTCGCTTATTTCCTTTTTCTTTGAAAGATAAGGTGAAAATCTAGTTTAACTCTCTGAGACCTAACTTTATTGCTAGTTGGGCTGAAATGCAGCATGATTTCTAACACAAATTCTTTCCTTTTAAGAGAACCCAGTACTTGTAGGAGCATATCAGCCAGTTCATGCAGAAAGGTGACAAGACCTTCCAGGCTTGTTGGGAGAGGTTCAAGGATCTGTTGAATATCGTCCACAACACAGATTCGAATCTTGGAAGTTAGTCAATTATTTCTATACTGCTCTTACCCCTGAATGTAAACAATTTTTCCAAACTATGTGCAATGGGGAGTTCTTCATCAAGGAGCCAGATCAGGCTCTATCATTCTTTGAATACTTAGCTGAAAGTACCAAACAATGGAACACACAATATGATCAGGCACCAATGACAGCACATCCTCTCAGAGCAATTGGTGGTGGAGGTAAATACGAGGTCAAAGAGGAGACAAATCTACAGGCTCTTACTGCTGCTTTGTCTAAGAAAATAGAGGTTATGAAATTAGAGAAAGTGAAAGCTACGAAATTAGAGGAGGTATGTTCCATTTGTGAGACCCATAACTATAAGATTCAAGATTGTCCTTTTCTACTAGTATGGAAGAAGAGTAGATCTGATCAAATGCAATCAACAAATTGGGTCAACAAATCTCAAAATTAGCCATCCTTGAACACATATAATCCGGGATGGAGGAATCACCCGAACTTCTCATAGAGGAATGATTAGTTTGCTCTATCTTCCTCACAGTTTTAGCAACTTCCTCAGTCTTATGCACCACCTCCGCAGCCACTATATCATCCAGTTGCAGCTCCTCAACAATAGTATGAGCCGCAACAGATCTCTCAAAACTACGCACCTGTAGGATTTCAACCTAATTTAGCTCTTATTCCATCAAAGAAACATTCTGATGATGACGCGACATAGATGGCGAACACTCTTCAACAATTTATGCAGAATAACAATTAGACCATAAATGAGCTATAAGGCACTGTTAATAAGATGAGTATACAGTTGAATGCTTTAGAAAAAGGAAAATTTCCAACATAACCTCAACCTAATCCCCAGGTATATCGACAACAACAACAACCAATGCATAATGTTTCAGGGGATTCTTTTGGGTCAGAAAAGGCCATGATTACCTTGAGGAACAAAAAAGAAGTTTCCTGTCCTGAAATACCCGTTGATCAACAAACAATTGCTCCAACACTTGAAGTTGCAACTGAGACAGATGAGGCAAAATAAAAATCAGATAAAGCAAGCTTAGATCCAAATAAGTCGGGTAATAAGGAGGATGAGACTATTAAGGAGTGTCAACCTATGGTACCCTATCCTTAGAGGTTGACATCTGGTTAGAAGAATAACTATCACATAGAGATTCAAGAAATCTTCAAGTAGTTGAAGATCAATATCCCACTTTTGGATGCTATACAGTAAGTTCCAGCATATGCAAAATTTCTAAAGGACCTATGCACAGTGAAAAGAAAATTGAATGTAAAGAAGAAGGGTTTTTTGACTGAGCAAGTCAGTGCATTGATATTGAGTCAGACTCTTTAGAAACTCAGAGATCTTGGTTCTCCCACTATTTCTAACATGATTGGTGAATCTCGTATCAAGAGAGCTTTACTTGATTTGGGAAGTATTGTGAACTTGCTCACATTTTCGATATATGAGCAGTTGGGTTTAGGTAAGCTAAAGAAAACATCCATGATGCTACAGTTGGCAGAAAGATTAGTAAAAGTTCCACGAGGCGTTATTGAGGATGTATTGGTTCAAGTTGACAAATTTTACGGCCCATTGGACTTTGTTATTTTGGACATGCTGCAGCCTGCCTCTACCACATACCAGGCCCCTATTATTCTTTGGAGACCATTCCTTGCTACTTTTAATGCCTTGATTAATTGTCAAAACGGACTACTTAAACTCATATTCGGAAATAGACATTGGAGATGAACATGTTCAATGCTCACAAGATGTCGAGTGGGTGTGACGGTGTAGAAGCACATGCAGTTGATGTAATGGATGATTTGGATATTTCAGAGCTGTTGTCAATACTTGATGTTGATAGTGCATTTAAGAATTATTCTTTTGAGCAACCTGAGATATTCCATGAAAAAGTTCCCTTGATTAGAGAATTTCCAAAATTAGTGGGGCAGTTGATAGAGATAGATGGTTCCCATAACTTGTTGGATGTGAGTTACACGAGTAGTTGGCATAAGCCAACATTTGAAGCTATTGACCTGCTAGAAGTTATGAAGTCATCAGAAGAAGAAATTCTGACACTTGAGTTGAAGCCATTACCCGAAGAGCTAAAGTATGTTTTCCTAGATCTAGCAGAGGGCAAATTCTTGGTGGTAATCTCTTCTCACCTTACTCTGAAAAAAGAAACTGAGTTATTGCAGGTACTAAGGAAGCATAAACGAGTGATAGGACGAACCATTGCAGACATCAAACGTATCGATCCTTCGATCTGTACTCACAACATCTTCCAATTCATGATTCACAGTAGAGACTGAATCCAACCATAAAAGAGGTGGTAAAGAAAGAAGTGCTGAAATTATTAGCTGCCGACATCATCTATCCATTCTTCAACAACAAGTGGGTAAGCCCAATGCAGGTAGTTCCAAGAAAATATGGTTTGAATGTCATTGAAATGCTAATGGAGAGTTAATCCCATCTAGAAAAGTAATGGGTTTGAGAATGTGCATTGATTATCATAAATTGAATTTGGTTAGCTGAAAAGATCACTTCCTGTTACCCTTTCTAGATCAGATACTCGAAAAAGTAGCTGGTAATGCCTTTTACTATTTTTTGGATGGATTTTTTTGGTTATGATTAAATTGATGTAGAACTTGAGGATCAAGAGAAGACTACCTTCACTTTTCCCTTTGGTACTTTCGCCTTTCATAGAATGTCATTCGATCTATGCAATGCACCTGTTACTTTCAAGCACTACATAATGAGTATTTTCTCTGATATGTTAAATGATATGTGTGAAATTTTCATGGATCACTTTTCTGTGTTTGGTAAGTATTTTGATATTTGTCTGAAAAATTTGACTGCTATTCTGAAAAGATGTGAAGAAAAGAATTTGTTTTTGAATTGGGAAAAATGTCAATTTCTGGTAAGTAGTGGTTTAGTACTTGGTCATTTGGTTTTTGAGCGTGGTATAGAGGTTGACAAGGCCAAGGTAGAGCTAATTTCTTAGTTACCTATCCTTAAGATAGTTAGGGATATTCGTTCTTTCCTTGGTCATGTTGGCTTCTATAGGCATTTCATTCAAGGCTTTAATAGTATTGCTAAACCACTGTGTATTTTATTGCAAAGTGAGACTGAATTTTTGTGGACTGATGAATATAAACAGGCTTTTGAAACACTGAAGAAACATTTGACTATTGCACCCATTATGCCACCTCCTCGGTGGGACTTGCCATTTGAAATCATGACTGATGCTAGTGACTTCGCTCTTGGTGCCATTCTAGGTCAAAGAGTTGATAACAAGACGTCTGTTATCTATTATGCGAGTCATACTTTGAATGATGCTTAGAAAAATTATACTACCACTAAGAAGGAATTGTTAGCTATTGTGTTTGATTTAGAAAAAAATTGTTCTTATATCATTAGATCACCTGTCATTATTTTTACTGATCAACCTGCTTTGAAATATTTGTTGGTAAAGAAGGATGCTAAACCCAGATTTATCAGATGGATTCTACTTCCTCAGAAATTTGAAATCACCATTCAAGATAAAAAGGGAGTAGAGAATGTTGTAGCTGACCATCTCTATCTTTTGCAGCTACTTGATGTATCTGCATCTTTTTCTCCCTTAAATGATGATTTTCCTAGTGAGCTTCTTTTTGCAGTGTCACGTGTTCCATGATTTGCTGATATTGTGAACTACCTTGTCACCAAACAAATGCCAGAACATTAGTTAATTCAAGATAAGCGTAAGTTCCTTTCGGAGGTACGACATTATTATTTTGACAACCCATATTTGTTTAAATACTGCTCTAATCAGTTGGTTTATAGATGTGTTCCTGATGATGAATTCACTTCTGTGATGTATTTTTGTCATAGTGGAGCGTGTGGAGGCCACTTTGCTGCAAAGAAAACTGTTTCAAAAATTTTTCCAAGTGAACTTTACTGGCTTACTATGTACAAAGATGTTAAGAATTTTGGTAAAACTTGTGAGGCTTGTCAGAAACTAGGGAAAATCACAGCAAAGAATGAAATGCCTATGTCTCCCATTTTGACTCTTGAAATTTTTGACTATTGGGGAATTGACTTTATGGGACCTTTTTTAAACTCTTTTGGAAATTTTTATATTCTAGTTGCTGTGGATCATGTTTCAAAATGTGTGGAAACTATACCTTGTAGGACAAATGACCACAGGGTTGTCATCCGGTTTCTCAAGGAGTTATTTGCATGTTTTGGTATGCCCAAAGCGATCATTAGTGATGGTGGGTTGCACTTTTCTAACAAACCATTTGAAAAACTAATTCAAAAATATGGAGTTACCCTTAAAGTCTCTGCTCCATACCACCCTCAAACTAATGGTCAAGTTGAGCTAGCCAATAGAGAGATCAAGATCATACTTGAGAAAACAGTTCTTCGTAATCGAAAAAATTGGTCAGAAAAAGCTGGTTGATGCACTCTGGGCCTACAGAACTATTTTCAAGACAAATTTAGGGATGTCTTCCTATAGGTTAGTTTATGATAAGGCATGCCATTGACCTATTGAGATTCAACATTGTGCATTATGGGCTATTAAATAGATTAACTTTTCACTTGATGATGCCAAAGGTTTGAGAAAGTTGCACATATGTGAGCTTGAAGAATCCATGAGGGAAGCCTATGACAATGCTTGCTTAGCGAAGGAACAAATGAAGCTACTGCATGATAGTAAAATCAAGGATAAACACCCTTTTTCAAATCAATGAGTTCTTCTCTACGACTCTAGATTACATCTATTTCCTGGGAAGCCAAAGTCTCGTTGAGGTGGCCTGTACATTGTTAAACACGTTCATTCTCCCTGCGTAGTAGACATTGTGGATCCAAATAATGGTAGCGGCTTCACGGTCAATGGACAGCGGCTCAAGCCTTTCAGAATCCCTTTGATCCAAATGAAGAGGTCTTGCTTCTGCAAGACCCTAGGGGAGTTTTCTGACCTTTATCTCCTATTACTTTTCTTTTTCTTTTTCATCTTGCTCTATTTGTTTCTTTATTTGCATTTTTCTTTTTTTTTTTCTATTACCTTAGTTGGTAGTGATTTTCTGTGTATTTTTTTTTCCCATTAGCTTGTTTCCCCCATGCACAATTTTTTGATTCCCCCTATGTTTTCACAGTGAGGACAATGTTCCACTTTAGTTAAGGGTGGGGGGGGGGGGGAGGGTGAGAATTTTCTTGTGACACTGTGCCTTCCACTTGTCGAGTTTTATTATTTAAAAAAACAAACAAAAAATAAAAAAAAAGTATTGAATATGGATGATTATGTCATGATTAACACTGACTTATACCCTTTACATACTTGCATATAACCTAAGAGTTACACACTTGAGTTATTTATGTGTAGTTTCTCTTTATATGGCTTTGCAACTCCATGAAGGTTGACTGGTAGTTCATTTGTGTTAATCTGACTATATAAACTCTTGTATTTACATGACATCTCATGAGGCTGAATATATACATTCACATGATTCATTGCATTTAGGGTTCCTTGTGAGCACTGAGAGAACACCTGTGATGACTATGACACCTTGTGAGGTATTCTTGAGCTATTTATCAATCTTTTAAGTGTTCAAATCAAATCAGAGTTCATGAAACTCAATTATTTTTTCTTCTAGACAATTCTTTGTACACTAGTCTCGATTTTTGACTTGCTAGCTTAGAGGTGACATCTAGTGGGGAAATAAAAACCTAGGTCTTGTAGTCTACTCAAGATGTAAAGGGTGAGCCACCCCTAGAAATAAACTTAGTTCATGGACTACTGATCGAGCTTAATTCACATAGGTGGTATGAAGACAATAAAAGAAGTATAATGATTGTCCTAATTGACCATGAAAAGAAAGAATTTGAAGAATGAGTAGAATAAAGAACAAGAGAAATGGAAATGCACCAGAATGGGGTGAAAAATTAATACGTACTCCAAACAAATACCACAAAAAGTTAGGGACATGACACATGTTCTCCATATATGAAGACTTTTCAATCACCTAATGCTTCAGATGTATTTATGCCTGTTTGTGAATAAGTTGATCTAGGGTGGTTTTGGTTGGATATGATGAGTAGGTGAGAAGATGCTAGGGTAAAGGATCCGATACCTCACAAATAGGCTAGATCCTTTTTATAATAATCCACTCCATACATTTAGCATTTGTTCCTTACAATATATAGGATGTTTGATCATGACACTCCTCCTCACATATGACGAGTGAACCTATCATTTTAAGTGTTTTTGAGGGTATAACAGTTAGGTCGAGTCAAAACAACCGTTCTATAGGTTTTCACTAGTATATAGGTGTAAAGAGTCATACACATTACACATACCTCAAGATTTCGCTTGTTTATACTCGAACTTATATGCCTACATTAACTCTAAATTGTAATTGCTTGTTGATTCTATGTGAGCATATTGTTCTTAATGGTTATCTAATGATGAAACTTGCATGAATAACTTGCTTCAAAGTTGTGTGAATTATGTATGAATGATCTAGTGTGTAATTTGGTTATATTCTTGTATGTGAAATGGTATGGTTGTGTTGCATGTGTATTCATTTAATATTCATTGGAATTAGTGTTTGTGGGTGCTGCCCTAGATTTCATTCATGTTATTTGCGAGAGACTAGTAAAACGCTAGTTGAGGGTGTGATTATGTGTCAAAGTTGCATTATTAGGTGTTTAAAATTGTAAAGATTATAATTTTAAATTAAATACTCAATTATGTCTAATATTTTAATCATTGAGCTCACATGATAATTTTTGAGTTTTTATTCAATAATTTATGGACTTTAGTATTTTATTATTGCAGGAAATTTTTGGACATTAAATATAGATTTTAAAATGTTAGAGAATCCATGCACTACAAAATTAGATGTCGCATGCACACGCAAATGAAGCCATGCCATGCCTTATAAATGAAGGGCACACCGATCCATACGTGAAGAAGGTGACCATGTCTAAAGGGAATGAAACGGAGAGGGCGTGGACATTTAATGGGCATGCAAGGTGGGTTGGCCATGTAGCTTTGAAATACAAAAGTTGGAAGAATTTGTGAGTTGGGCGCACATGTGAATTGGAGAAGGAAGTTGGGCTGGCTGCTTTGATGTGACCACTTGAGTGGCCTTTGAAGCCCATGCGGACAACATGCCAAGTTGGGAGGGCTGCCACACAATTTGGCCATGCAAGACGGGTGTTGGAACCGGCCTGGGAAGATTTTAAAATGAAATGTAGGCTTGGGCTTTGAAAAGAGAGGGAGAGCATTTAATGGGAAAAAAAAAAAGAAAAAAGGAAACTTGGAGGCCCATGGCTGATGTGACCTCGCCATGCAAGGTGTGTGTGCATTGGGGGCATTTGGCAGTAGGTGCTGGAGGCTCACTTTTGGGGGCAGTAGAAATTTAATGTGAGGGGGGTATTATGGGATTGCTTTTTTTAGAAAAAAGAGAGTAGGGTTTTGGTTTTTGGGGGGTTTTAAAATTTCCTTTTTGGGAGCTCTTTGTCCTCTCAGCCTCAGTTCTCTACCCCTCTCTGTCTCGCCCTCTCAGCCCTTCTCTGTCTTGCCCTCTCAGCCCTCTCTATCTTAGTTTTCTATCTTTCCTAAGCCTCTCCTCTCCCTCAGCTCTTCTCTTGTCTCTTTTCCCCCCTCTTTGTCTCTCTACCTCTCCTCTCTCAATCTCTCCCTATCTTTCTATTTCGTCTCCTTCCTTCTCGGATCCAAGTGTTGCTGCTGTTGTTTCTCTCAACTTTCTGGCTTCAACTGCTGCTGCCTCCTGCCGTGCCCCTACCATGTTGTTGCACCACTGCTATTGTGTGGAGAAGGACCCGAGCAGCACTGTTGCTTCAGTTCTCCACACTAACCCGGCAACTCTCTCTCTCTCCTCATCTTTCTCTTTCTTTTATTGAAACTATTTTCAACTTTATTTTTTTTCTGGAGAAGTATTAAGATTTGATTTGTTTTCTTATTTCCTGCTTGAATTAATTTGTGCTTTTAATTTTGTTTGGGAGTATTTAATTTTTCTCTTTCTTATTTAAATATTGTTTTAAGATTCAAATAATTGTTGTGGGTATTTTATTAATAAAGTTTGTTTTTTTATTTAGTAATCTTGTTAGATTTTAACTTTGCTTGGTCTTAATATAAAATCTCATACTTTTATTTAGCTTCGGTTTATTGGTATTATCAAGTTCAATTTTTTCTTTTATTGTTGGAGTTGAATCCTTTTGAGTTATTTACTGTTAAGTCTAGTTTATTTATGTGGTTGAGTTTTATTTTTTGGTTAGTTTAGTTTATTTTTATTTAGTTGATATATTGCAAGGTTTATTTGTTTCAATATTCTGGTGTTGAGTTGGGTCTTGTTCTTACGTTAAGGTTGATTTTAAATTAGTTATTAATTAGTTGATTGGTCGTATTTACGCATGTTAAATCTCTGTTAGGATTTAAATTTCATTGCAGAAATCTCAAACATCCAAGGAACCGAATCTGAATTTTGTTCACTCAAATCTTCTTTCCTTATTTTCTTTTGGGTTTACACAAACTTTGGAACTAAACTGCATTCTCTGAGGAGACGGTCTGACCCTTGAGCTAATTATTAGAGAACTAAACTCTTATACTTTAGATAGTTTTTGAGCTGCTCATTTTTAGAGTGAATCACTAGAGGCCGAGTCATCGACAGTTGAAATATGCTCATATGGGTCCTCTAAAATAAAATAAAATAAAATTTGAGTAGAGGTATGTATAAATTGACAAATCTTAAGGAAGGCTTGAGATATTTTTGAAACATGAGAGGATTTTTTTTTTTTTTACCAAATCTTAAGGGAAGTGAGTGTCTTTTGCCTTTATTTCTAATATTTTTCTCTCCATCTTTCCCTTGTTGTGAGTGCCACAACCAAATATAGAACATAAAAAATAAATCAATGTATGAATTTTTAAAAAATAGTAATTGTGCATATTTTGCATAGAAAAGATAATAAGTCCTTTTTTTTTTTTTTTTTTACAATGTATTAATAAATATAGAAATGTTTATTACTCTTATGCATTTTTTTTGTTTTCTACATAATATATTTTTATAATAAGAGATTGAAGATGCATTCTTGATGAAGTAGTATTAATTATTCATTTGGTAAATTAAAAATTCTTATTACTATACATGATGGGAAAATGAGCCTAAAACACCTAAGTAGCAATACAACTCGAACAAGTTTACAACAATAGCAATAAAAAATAACAATTAATGGAACCAAGATTTAGCGTGGAATCCCCCCCCCCCTCTCCAAAAAAAATTTGGAGGTAAAACCCATGGGGCATAAAATGGAATCTACTAACACCAAGCAGAGTTACAAGATATCTAAAAAAACAAGAAAATTACAGCTACACAAGCTGCCCAACTACAAAGAATATTATTCAAGCTTCTACAACAAGACCCAAGTCAATTACCTACTTGAAGAACACAAACCCAGTTGTATGGAAGAGAACACAACTGTTAGGGCACAAGAATAACCTCTTTTGTAGCTAAAGAATGATTTGATTCACCTCAAGATTGTAGCACTTCCCCTTGAGTTGAAAACCCTTGCCTTGCTTTTTTTTTTTTTTTTCTCTATTTTTTTGCCTAATTTCGTGCATATGCTACAACTGCCAATACTACTTTTGGTTTCCACTGCAAGTGATGTACTCAGGTAAAAAAAATAAAAAAATGGGGTTGTGTTAGCCACCATAAAGGCCCAAATGTTTTCTCCACATGGAGCCAGCCCATTTGTTCATTATAGGCACAACAACCTCCCCCCTTAGACCTATGGGGAGAACTTCATTGATTGATGGATTCCATGCCTAAGTGTCATGCATCATGCTCTTACACCCACCAAGTTCCTACAAAGCACTTTACTTCTCCTTTGTAGAACCTTGGTTAAGTTGTCAGATGGATTACAATTCATTGGAATCTTCACAAGCTTCATCAATTGTTTCTCTAAAACATCACAGATCTAATGATATTGCACATCAATGTGCTTGGTTCTAGCATGATAAGTTGCATTCTTACTAAGATCAAGGGCACTTTGACTATGATAAAACACAACATGCTCACCTTACTTCAATCCTAACTCATCTAAGAATTCCTTTAGCCACAACATCTCTTTTCATGTTTCATTGGTGGCTATATATTTTGCTTCAGTAGAAAAAATAGCAACACACTTTTGAAGTTTGGATTGCCAAGAAACTGCTCCCTCTACAAAAGTGAAAATATAGCCTGAAGTAGATATTCTATTATCAACATCATCGGCCATATCGGAATCCATATAGCCCACTAAAATTGGTTTAAGACCTCCAAAGAACAAGCATAAACCACATGTGCCCCTAAGGTGCCTCCTTATCCACTTCCTCATCATCCAATGTTCTTTACAAAGATTAGCAAGGATCTATACACAACACCCACCACTTGAGCAATATCTGGCCTAGTACACACCATAACATACATCAAACTCCCTACGGTGGAAGAATAGGGAATACTTTTCATCTCACCTCTTTCTTTCTCACTGGAAGGACCTTGCATTGTGCTTAGTTTGAAATGGCCAAAAAATGGTGTTCCAACTAGTTTGGCATCTTGCATATTGAACTTTTCAAGCACCCGCTCAATATGCTTTTCTTGTGACATAAAAAAATTCCTTGTTTTCCTATCACGCTTGACTTTCGTGCCCAAAATTCACTTTGTTGTTCCCAAATCCTTCATGTCAAAGGACTTACTCAAGTATTTCTTCAACTTGTTGATTTTACAAATATCCTTGCCAACTACTAGCATGTCATCCATATAAAGCAAGAGAATGATGTATTCATCATCTTTAAAATTTTGCACATAGACAACACAATGATATACATTGGTTTTTTAAGTACCCATGGCTCAACATGAAAGCATCAAATTTCTTGTACCATTGCTGTGGAGCTTGCTTCAAGTCATACATGCTCTTCTTGAGTTTGCAAACCAAGTGTTCCTTTCCTTTCATAACAAAGCCTTGTGTTTGTTCCGTATAAATTTCTTCATTCAAATCACCATGAAGGAACTGTCTTTACACCAGATTGTTCTAATTCTATGCTCAAATAAGCAACAAGACCTATAATACTACAGATAGAGGACGTCATCACAACCGTGGGAGGACAACTTCACAATCGCTAATAAAATATCATCAACGTCAATACCTTTTTGTTGCTCAAAGCCTTTCACAACTAGTCAAGCCTTGTACTTGATTTTATCTCCATTATTCTTCGACCAGAACACCCATTTGTTCTTTAAAGCTTTTTCTACCATTTGGAAGAGCTACCAAGTCATAAGTATTATTTTTGTGCAAAAAATCAATTTCTTTTTGCATATCCCATTGCCACTTGTCTCTTTGTTCATGAACTAGTGCTTCTTTGAAAATTTCTAGCTCACTGGAATCACTAAGCATCTCATACTCAATTAGAAGAGTATCTCATTGAAGGTTGAGGAACTATCGAAGACCTTCTTAGATGTTCTAGAATTGGCTACACTTATATAGGTTATTCATCTTGCTCATTATCGACTCCATGAGGAAGATTATAATCAACATATTCTTCTTAATTTCTTATTTAGAAAATAAATGCATCCATTTGCTTTTTATATATTTAAATTTGTACATTTTTTTAAAGAAAAATAATACTAAAAGTTGACTCACTTCAAGACATATCATGATCTTATTTACTTGAATAAATAAAAAAAGTAAATTAAGTTACCTAGTAGAATAAATATGAAATTTAGAGTATATGATTACTCGAAAATATTTGTGTATATATATAAAGTTGACGTATAAGTACATTATAAAAACTTTTCTTTAAATGTTCATAATGTGTATCTTGGTTTGTCCGATGAATTACTAGGGATGCGTCAATGAGTGGATTGTAATATTTTCATCCCTCTAGTTGGTGTCACTAGGGTAGGTCTGAAGGGCTTGCCTAGATAGGAGTTATAAGTAATAAAAAATAAATATAATAATAATAATAATAATAATAATAATAATAATAATAATAATAATAATAATAATAATATATTCCATAATGAGGAATTTCTAGAGAAGTGATTTTTAAAATATATAATACATATCATCTTCATTTTACAATTATTAGGAAAAATATATCATTATTATTATTATTATTATTATTATTATTATTATTATTATTTATATTGTAATATTTTTGTAATGTGACACATCTTAAAGAAATAAAAAACAAACTTTAATAATCTACTTATACTCTAGGACAACTTTATATATATATATATATATATATATATATATAATTTATTTTTTTTCTTTTGTTCAAGTAAATAAAACTATGTTATGTCCCAAACTCAAAATGTTTTTTTTTTTTTATAAATTTTTTAGTATTATTTTTTTCTTTTAAAAGATGTAAATTTAATTGCATAAAAAGGTAAGATGCATTTATATCCTAAATAAAAATGAAAATTAGATCTTATTTTGAAAAGAAACAATTGATTAGAATTTGTTAATGTACCTACTTAAGAGCTACTAATATTTAATTGGACTAGTGTATAAATGATGTGATAGATTTAGTCTACCTAATAATTTCTCTAGTTAGATAGCCTCGAAATTCGTGCATGTGTTTCTCTCTCCCTCTCTCTCTCTCTCTCTCTCTCTCTCTCTCTCTCTCTCTCTCTCTCCATGTTTGTGGGCTCTTAACTTATTTGTTTTTCTTTATTTTTAAGGTAAAGGACATTTATTTCCTTTTAGATTCGATAAAAAGACAATGACATTCATTGAATTTCAAAAAATCCAGAAATCTTTCCTAAAATTTCAATAGTTTTAGAAATCTTACTTGAAGTTTACCATAAAGACACAAATCTTCTCTTGTATTTTGTAAATAAATAAATTAATACATTTGTTGAGGAGAGGTTTGTGTATTTTTGGTAAAACTCTTAGAATGTCTATGATATTTTTTAGATCTCAAGGGAGGTCTTTATCCTATTGTAAAATCTGAGAGGAGGTGACTGCCTTTTGCCCATCTTATTTCAATTACCTTCTTCTCTATCATGTGATATTTTCACATCTTATTTCAATTACCTTCTTCTCTATCATGTGATATTTTCACTCTAATATTAGGAGCGTTACTTAAGGTGATCCCTTCAAGGTCTTAAACCTGGTCAAGGGTAACTTTACCTGTTAATGTATTTGGCAGTAGACCCTGCTCCTTAGTGCCACCAAATGAATCTTTATTATTTATCAAGTTGTGATTGATAGGAAGATAGCATCTATAGCCCATATAATATTGTTTTGCTTGCCACTGTTAGCTAATCTGATTGAGAAAGTGTCCTTATTGCAACTAGTGCATGCTAATTTCCTTTGTACTCCATCTAAATAAGTTTTCATATGCAGGAAAATCATTAATGGTCAATAACAATGCTGCATGCAAACTAAAATTTTGTTGTAACGATGCGTCATATGTTTCAACACGTGATTTCTAGAGCTCATTTAGTTATTCTTGTAATGGTTGTAGATAAAGATCAATTGCATCTCCTTGACCCTAAAGACCTACAATGAGCGCTAACAAAATCAAATTGAGTTGCTTTATGTACATCCATGGAGGCAAGTTATATGGAATTAGTATCATCGACCATATGCTATATGGTATCATTGAATTCAAAAAGGGTTGAAAAACGTTACAAGCAAGGCCAAGTCTCACATTTTGAGGCTCCAAACCACTTTTTTGTGAAGCTCATCAAATGATTTTCATGCGATTGAGTCAGCTAGGTGTCTCATCACTCCATCATCAAATAGTTTATCATAATGGCATGTCATCAACAGAACAATTTTTCTTTTTTCTTTTTTTGACACAAACAACCTCTAAAGCCTTGGCTTTAGTGGAAAATAGTGTAAGGTCTTTTAATGGTATTCTTTTACCATTAACTTTAAGCTTATTTTCCCTATTATGCTTGTTATCATTCCATTTACAAGCACCACTACCTTACACAATTCTAAATTTTCATCCTTCTTCCAAAACAACATGCAATTATTCACACATGCATCAATCCTTTTGTAGGAAAGCCCAAGATCTCTAATTATCTTCCTTGCATCGTAATATGAATCTGGTAGATTTGATCTGTTAGGTAACATCTCTTCTTTTAACAACTACAATAATATGGTGAACAACTCATTACTCCACCCACCAATGCTCTTAGTATAAAGCAATTTCATAAGTGAAGACAATTTTAAGCCCTTAAAATATTTATAAAGGGGCAGCTAAGAATCTTTTAACAACCCATAGAACTTTTTTGCTTCATCATTTGATTTTTCTTTGAAAATTTCATGATTCGAAAAACCAATATCTACATACCTTTCATACAAGTGAGGATTCACATCTTCTAAAATACCATACATCTCATCGTCACTCTCATCATTTTATACTTGATTGCATTCATCATCTGGGTTAGATTGTACCTAACCTATCCTTTCTCCATGGTGAAACCAAAAGGTATAATTTTCAAGTGCTCCATACACCTTCAAGTGTGTTTCAATCAACTCACATGTCCCATAATGTATATTCATACATTTGACACATGGACATTGAATTTTATTATATCTACGAGTCCTCTCAAAAGCATAATCCAAAATTTTTTTTTAACTTCCACATCATATTATTCACTGAGATGATCATTAATTAAATTCATCCAATTCTTATTTAGTGCCATCCACTTTTCCAACTAAAATTATATAAATCACAAAATTATCTACAAAAATAAGAGATTCCATTTATAGTAAAACTTTTAAAACTTATAACAACTACAAAAATAAATTATAAGGAAATATGGAAGGGAGTTGAGGAGAGCCAAGAGAAAAAAGTGAGAATTCTTGTGTGTTTATAAAAAAAGCAAAGCTTTTTATACTAGATTCGATAGAGATACTGTATAAGTATCATGATAGAGAAATCTTAATAAATCAAGAATTGGCATGAACATGATAGTTAAAACATTAAAAAAAACAAACATAAACATACTTCATACATAATAATACATACAATATAGAGACACAACGCATTATGCATGTGCATACGTGTTAATATAAAATTATAAGAACAATAATGAGTGAAGCATTCTTAGCTCATACACCCACTAAACTAATGATTATGTTAAGATCTATTTGTAAATAGTTTGTTCTTTGTAGCATTAACACGAATGTTATTTGTCACAACCTGAAAATTCTGCTATATATATATATATATATATATATATAAAATGATAGGTTTGATACCAAATATAATATACACATAATCAACCCGGACCAAAGTAGGGTACCGGGGATATACTTGTCCATAAATGCTTACTATCTATGTTGCAAAAAACATAAAAATACCCAAACCATATATATACAATACCACAGTGTTATAACCTCCATACAAATAAATATACATCCCCAACAATCCATGAAATACCCTAGGAATTATACAAAAACATATCTCCTAACTCAAACACTTACCCTACAACCAGGGCAGTACCATAACCTCCTCTACCTCAGAGCTCGCTTCGCTCGACGATTTGGATCTCCTAAAATGTTTGAATTCTTGGGGTGAGACACCTCTCAGTAAGTGGGAATGAGTTAATATCAGTGTGTGGCAGATGAGTTTTATATAATCAAAACATAGCTATTAATTCAACTGTAATTGTAAAAGCATCTCTGTGTATATATATAAAACTATGAGACTTCCCTAGATGGATAACTGTAATCATGAATTAACCCCGCATGATTGGGTTGTGCAGCCCGTAGGCTGAACTTAACTGTGGCTGTCCTACCAGGCTAAGTCAAACTATATCTGTATCTATAACTTTAACTGTAACTGTGAGTACGATTGGCCTAGCCAGCCTGGTCCGAACTCCAGGGGGATCCTCTACTCTCCTCTGGTCCAATCGACTAATTACCAACACTTTATCTGAAAGTGTCGCTGCACTACTAAAATTGTATAGCAACAGTATCGTGCTCTCTATAAATCTTTGGTCCATTAAGGTTTTGATACTATATAATACTATTTATAAATATTACCATGTTACCATGATTCTGTAGAAACTATAGTACCATGATTCTGTATAAACTATAATACCATGATTCTATATAAATCTGTAATATCATGGTTCTGTATAAAACTGTAATGCTATGAATCTATATAAAACTGTATATCATGGTTCTGTATAAATCTGTAATACTATGAATCCATATAAAATTGTATATCATGGTTCTATATAAATATGTAATACTATGAATCTATATAAAACTATATATATCATGGTTTTGTATAAATCTGTAATACCATGAATCTTTATAAAATTGCATATCATGGTTTTGTATAAATCTGTAATACTATGAATCCATATAAAACTATATATAAACTCTATATTTAAAACTATCATTTCTCATGCCACACAATTTAAGCGATATTCATATTATAATAATCTGTATGGGAAAAACTGTATTTCCTTACTTTATGGGATAAACTATAATTCTCTGCTGTAAAATAATAATATTCTCATCTCTAGGATTTATCTGAATCTCAAATACCAGGCTTTTCCCAAGATACATACATATTCATAAAACTATAATTTCTATACCCATAACTTTCATACTTTGTGTTATTCAGACATTCATACTCTGTAATACCATAATTGCATGCTATACTTTGTTCAGTACAATTTTCTAAAATAATTGACATGACTTATTCCCCTTACCTATTTCTTGGAGCTATGCTTGCAGGGAACCCAAAACTATGCATGTGGTTCTCATACAAACCTATATCCATATACCCTAACTCAATCATCTCAACCCCAGAATATTTACCCTTTTAATATCCTTAAGACCCACATGTTCCAATAATTAATTATACCTGAAAAATAACTTCCTTACCCCAGGTTTGGGGGCATGCTTGGGAAGCCTGAACAGCAAAATCACAATGGCTAAACTATGGAGAATCGTAGCAGGGATCTTGAAATCACTTTAATCCTTCAATTCGAGCTGAAATTGGGCCAAAATTGAAGAGAGAAAGGAAGATGGTCGCAGCTCTAAGAGAGAGAGAGAGAGAGAGAGAGAGAGAGAGAGAGAGAGAGAGAGAAAGAAAGAGAGGAGAGTTTTATTTTTAACAAATAAAATAACTTGAATGCCTTATATAGGCTTTCTGGAGTAGGGGAAACCGTCGACGGTTTGGCATTTTTTACCAAACATTTCTACTATTTTACCTTTACTTTGCCATAGTAACTCAAAATTGTAGACGATTTTCCTAGGCTTGATGAAACCATCAATGGTTTGGCACTTAAATTGCTCTTGATTGTTGTAACCGTCGATGGTTTTCTAAGATAACCTCAAACCGTCGAAGTTTTGGACCTGTTCCAAATCAACTCCTTTCTTTTCTTTATTATTTAATTAATTACTATTTTCCAGGTCTCTACATCCTCCCCTCCTTCTAAAAATTTCGTCTTCGAAATTTGCTAATCGATACTTATACCATCAACTAAAAAATAAACCACCAAATCTTTATTAATTATCCTCACTTATGGCAAAGGAATACCGTGGTTACAAAAATGGCTCTGGGAGATTACAAATAATCAAAACAAAACTCTCCCAAAACCACTCAAAACAAAAAACTATTACATAACCTGCATAAAACTTAAGTTGTTGAGACACATATGCAATAACCTTCCCCTAGTGCATCAAGACACGTCTGAGTCCCTTTTGAGACGTGTCATTATATATCACAAATCCACCATCTCCTAATGGAATAGACAAAACCGGTGCAGTGATGAGTCGCTGCTTCAATTCCTCAAAACTTTGCTCACAATCATCAGTCCACTCAAACTTCACATTTTCCTCGTTAACCATGTTAAAGGACCCAACAGTCTAAAAAAACCCTCCATAAATAGCTGGTAGTATCTTGCCATACCCAAGAAACTCCTGATTTCCAGTACATTTCTCGGTCTCACCCAATTCACTACAACATCTATCTTGCTTGGATCTACCAAAATGCTGTCCTCAGATACCACATGTTTGAGTAATGTAACTTCCTTCAGCTAGAATTCATATTTCTTTAATTTAGTGTACAACTTTATTTCTTTTAGTATCTAAAGAACTATCCTCAAACGTGTCTCATGCTCCTCGGGACTCTTTGAATAGACCAGAATATCAGCAATCAAAACCACTACAAACTGGTTTAGATACTCATGGAAAATCTTGTTCATCAGGTCCATGAATGCAGCAGGAGCATTCGTTAGTCTGAATGGCATAACCAAAAATTCATAGTGGCCATATCGAGTTTAGAACACTGTCTTGGAAACATCCTCTGCTTTGACTCTCACTTGATGGTACCCAGAGCAAAGATCAATCTTAGAATAGACTCATGTTCCCTGGAGCTGATTGAACAAATCGTCAGTACGGGGAAGAGGATACTTATTCTTATCCGTCACTCTATTTATCTCTCTATAGTCAATACACATCCTCATTGTCCCATTTTTCTTCTTTACAAACAAAACTGGTGCTCCCCAGGGGGACACACTAGGCCTAATAAACCCCTTATTCAGTAATTCTTGCAATTGCTCTTTTAACTCTCTCAATTCTATTAGAGTCATTCTATAGGGAACTTTAGATATCAATGTCGTCCCTGGAAGTAGGTCAACAGCAAATTCAATCTCACGGTTGGAAGGTAAACCTGGTAAATCTTCTATTGTTTTAATTGATTTAGGGGCGACCAATTCTTTTGTCTTTGGGTAACGCGAAGTTATGTGGGATAGAAACTCATATGTTAGACACTGAACTATTAGTAGCCACACCAATGGGATCAGTAGTGATACGTAGAAGGGTGCTTCAAGATTTGCTAGTGGATATTCAAGGGATAATGCTACCAGCTAATCTTGTTGTATTTGACATGTATGGATTCGATATGATTTTGGGAATGGACTGGCTAGCCTCCAACTATGCCAGCATCGACTGTCATAAGAAAGAAGTGCTATTCAGACCTCCTAGAAAGAAGGAGTACAAATTTGTGGGTTTGTGTGTGCACTCTTCACCACAGTTATTATTACTGGAATATCTACAAGTTTTAATTCTCTTCTTGGCATTTCCTTTACACAAGCTAAATGGCATTGGCACCCATCAAGCAGTAGCCTTTTCACTTGAATAGCTAATAATAACTGTGGTGAAAAGTGCACACACAAACCCACAAATTTGTACTCCTTCTTTCTAGGAGGTCTGAATAGCACTTCTTTCTTATGAAAGTCGATGCTGGCATAGTTGGAGGCTAGCCAGTCCATTCCCAAAATCATATCGAATCCATACATGTCAAATACAACAAGATTAGCTGGTAGCATTATCCCTTGAATATCCACTAGAAAATCTTGAAGCACCCTTCTACGTATCACTACTGATCCCATTGGTGTGGCTACTAATAGTTCAGTGTCTAACATATGAGTTTCTATCCCACATAACTTCGCGTTACCCAAAGACAAAAGAATTGGTCGCCCCTAAATCAATTAAAACAATAGCTTTATTTGAAAACATAGAAATGATACTTGTTATGTGACGCCCCGATTTTTTATACCATTTTTTTCAATATAAATAAAACATATTAGTCATATATCAGCCACGTCAACACCTTTGATACCATTTATACATAACCCGACCTGAAGTGGGTACCAAGTACACAATCATTCTCATATACACAAACCTAACAGCGGAATTCATTAAATCTATACATATCACAGCGAATACACATACCAAAATACTAATTCATCCATAAATACATGTCTAATACATTCCCAAAAAGAAACATAGAATGCTCTAGGGGAATCCTCCATCCCTAGCTCAAAACACTCATCTTGTCTATGCAGGGTATCAGCTCCCCTCTATCTCGTAGCTCTATCACCTGTTCTATCTTAGTTTCCTAAAATATTTAAATGATTGGGTGAAATACATCTTAGTAAGATGGAATAAATTATCTACAGTGTGTGGCAGTATGAGTTTCGTTATATCATAACATATATTCATTTCAGTGATAATATATTCTGAGAAAATATACCATTTCTACTCATAATCATATAAATATAAAACATAAGCTTTTACAAGCTTAAATTCCATTTCCAAATTCATTTCCATGCCACGCATGTTTACTAGTGAAGTTCATGTGAATATGGGAGAGTACACGCCCATACATGTAGCTCCCCTCTGCACTGATTTCGTTTGTTTCATTACCCGATTAACTCAAGTTCGACTACAACTGATACTTATCAGGGCACTCACCTTACTCAGTAAGCCCTCTGGCAGAGTGTTTTACTTCACTTTTATTATTTATATTGTTAACTCATGCTATTTCATTTCTCATTTCCATTCTCATTTCCATTTTAGTTCCATTTCCATTTCATTTCCATTTCACATCTAGCTCATGAGTGTCCTCGGTAACCAATACAATTGTGTCTGTAACTCATGGCTACCTTGAGGATATTCTCCACGTGATGTGTTAGAATTGGTGTATTCCCAAGAGGGGGGTGAATTGGAAATTTAAACTTTTCTCTTAAGTTAAATCAGAAATCAATATGATTTAGCTACCTAGGGTCTTTCTATACAATCCCAAATGCGCAAGTAGATATAATATATGGAAATTTAGATCATGCGCATCATTCATACTATAACATACATGTGTGGTAAATATAGAATGCGTAAATATAAACAAACATATGATATGTTATCGGGGTTCAGCCAATTGTGTCTATGCCCCCGCCTCTAGCTCGCAAGCCTGAGGATTCCAGTAAAGGCTCATTTAAAGGTGGAGCAGCACCGATTACAACCCATGTCAATTAGCACAGGACTGACCTCAACCTTTACAACCAAGTCAATTAGCGGGGTTGACCTCAACCTACACGCATTTAACAGGATGACGCACCTAGCTTTCCTAACCGGGTCTAAGCCAATCCGAGACTATTTCAAAGGGCTAGTCTTCCTCTACAGGCCCATGCCTGGAACACAACAGTTTTGCTCAATCAATGAAACAGTACAGTGATTGTGCTTTCAAGTAAAGTAGATATGAACCCAATTACGCTTAGTCACATACACCACAAGATGATTTAATATGTAAGCTCAGTGTGGTCTAGTATTTCAACTCTCAGATATATGTTTACTATTAGTGTAATGAGTGCATGAGAGTATCAATCAAGCAATCTTTGTATCACAGGATATTCAACCAAGGTGTTCACACAAAGATATCAAGCAAGTCTCAAGTATATTAATCAATATGATATCTCAGTCACGTAGATTTGATAATGTATATTCTTGGTTTGCAAAAGATGTGTAATCTATGTATTCAGAAAATAATATGTGAGTGAATAACTTTTGCACAAAGATTAATATCACAAACACAAATATCTTCTCACAAGTATATCAAATATGAAACACATAAGATATTTGAGTAAGTTTTCACTAAGTTTTGAAAACGTTTTGCAACCCAAAAACAAATACAAGCTTTCTAAGATATTGCAACACAAATGCAATACTCAAAAGCTTAAGCAAGTCTTCTTAGGATAGGCTTATGGAAAAAGCCCCTTAGGAACACTTAGGTTTGACTCTCATTCAAATTGAATCAATCAAGTATAAATGGGAGAGGAAACCTATGAAAATAAACACTCAATAAACTTACAGAGAGTATAATCAATAGGAGAAGGTAAGTATGAGTGGTTTTAGTATGAAAATGAGTACTATAGGTTTTTGGATTTTAAAAGAATTTTCCCTAATCAAATATGCTAATCTATTATAATCCCAAATGAAGGGGTATATATAGACACCCCATGAAATATAACTGTTGGGGACCTATTGGGAATTATTAGGAAAGTTTTAAATCATTTTCAAATAATTAACCTTGTTTAAAAAATTAACCACGGTAAAAAATTCAAGGCAACCTGAGAGACCCGGTCAACCAGAACCATTTCGATTGACCGAAGTTCATATGGGTCGGTCGACCGGGCATATTTTGAACTTGGGACTCGGTCGACCGAAATGTGCATGCTTGAGGCGATTTTTCATTTTATCAAGGTTTGGTTGACCAGGCCTTTTTGAACAAGGTGATTCGGTCGACTAGATAGTTGGGATATTTCTCGAGGACCCTTGGTCGACCAGGTTGGTGTAATGCAAAATTAACTTGGTTGACCGGGAGGTCAAAATGTTGACTCCCAGTTGGTTCGATCGACTGTACTGTAGTCAACCTATTGACCCAGACTGGTTTCGATCGATCGGGCCAGAATGAACTACCTTGACCGGTCGACCGAAAGTGCACAAAGTGTGCATTTCAGTCCTGTTTTGAATCATAAACACCCTAATCAAGCGCCTAACATTTATGAGAGCAAAGATGAGTGTCTTAGAGTCATTTCTAGGTCCTTTGGAAGGCACCAAAGAAATCCTGTGTCGATTGACTGAAGGTCGATCGAAGGGTAACCCCTAAGGTCTTTCTAAGGTCATTTGCATTATGGGCGTACGTATTTAACCATGCATCTGAGGTGTGTGATTATTACATACAAAAATCCCTAATTACTATTACAGACCAATTTTGCAAATGAGATATATATTACAACACTGAATATAAATTGGTTTTCAATCTTTATTTGCTCCATGTGCATGTGCATTATGATTTTGACAATTTAGGTTCCTGCACATAATCTCAAATACCCATTAGATACAATGAGTATTTGTCATAATCAAAACCGAGCATGACCTATAAGGTCAACCTGATGCTTCACCCCATCGTCGAGATCACTCTCTATACTCCACGCCATGCTTCCCCCCATGGTCAAGGTAGTGTGGCTCGAAGGCTGGACCTAACCATGGTTGGCCTACCCAGTTAGATCAAAATAAACATACCATATACTCGTCTGTCGTACGACTAGCATGCTATATACCCTGATCTGGACTCAAGGGCAACACAACCCTTCACATTGGC
Source organism: Malania oleifera (assembly GCF_029873635.1). Lineage (NCBI taxonomy): Eukaryota > Viridiplantae > Streptophyta > Magnoliopsida > Santalales > Ximeniaceae > Malania > Malania oleifera. The sequence goes on along the minus strand of NC_080429.1, from coordinate 49,047,787 downwards.
TCATTCGAACTGTCACGCCACATGCTCCATGAGTTATTGTGGTTGCACTTAATCACCATTAGCAATGGTACCATGCTCATTTCAACAATACATCCTTCCATTAGGGTTTCATTTCCACATTTCGATGTTTCATAATTGTAGTATTTCACAATGCAATTTTTCACATTTCCAGTATTCTCATTTCACATTCATATTGCGGTATTCATGTTACAATATTCACATTCTCAAATTCACATTTAAATAACCATACTGCAGTATTCACATTTCATCATTCTCATTGTAGCATTAACATTGCAATGTTCACATTTTAGTAATCACATCTCAAGATTTACATTGTAGATTTCACATTGGAGTATTTTCATTTCCTGCATTCACAACTCATTTAATCATTTCAATGATATTACATCAATTCAATACTCATTTCATCTCATAATAACATATACATATCCTATTTCACGTTATTCAACATTTCTCAATAAAACATTTCCACATTTCATATTTCATCATTTCTCAGAAGATACTTTTCAGTACATATCACTTTTCATTATCTTTCACATTTCAAATCTCATATTTATATACACATTTCATAGGCTCATTATTCTCAATGTAAACCATTTAACTCAATTACAATACATTTCAGTATAAATCATACACCACACAATTTTCATTTGATATTCATATCATAATAAATTTTAGGTAAAATATCATATTCAATTTTTCATATTTCTTAACCAATCATTTTTAGAAAAGACTGCTATAATTTATTTTCCTTACTTGACTTACTGAGAGGTCGACTGACACCCTAAAACATATGCTCCTCGGCATTCGTAGCTCAAAACCCTAAAAATCACATTTTTCACAAGTTAAACAACTCATTTCCCAAAACAACTTTCGTTTAATACTTCTTAGGTTTCAAATACTACAAAAAATCATTAAACCCTAAAATATCTTACTTACCCTAATTTTGGGATGATGCCCCGAAACTTTAAATTGAAAATCTGCTCCACCTAAGTTGTAGAGAATCTTCCCAAGAACGTCGTGGTGGTTCCTGATCGTCAATCTAGGCTTTAACAGAGCTGGAATCGCAGAGAGAGGGGGAAAATAGTAGGTTTAGAGAGATAAAGAGAGAGTACGAAAGGAGAGAGAATCACACACTAAAAATGAGGGTTTCAATATTTATAGCTTGGCATTCGTCGACGAGTTCAAGTGATTCATCGACGAACCCATGAAGGCACTTCGTCGACGAGAAGGTTAGTTCATCGACGAACCTGAAATTTCCTAAAATTCGCCAAACTCTTGGTATCTTCTCATTGACGAGACACATGTACTTCATCGATGAAAACTATAGCAACATTCATCGCTGAAGACTCTAGGTTCGTCGATGAACCCCTACTAATGTTCTCTTTCCCTTTTCCCTTCTCTTTCATTTCTTTTCTTTTCCTCTCTCTTTCTTCTCTTTGGCGCATCCGTTCCTCTAATTCCCAAGAAGCCTCCTCTACTACATGGTTGTGGCATAGAACTTTTACCAATGGTATGCTTTTCATACACAACTCCTGCTATTTCCGATCTAAAATCTGCACTGGCACTTCTTTATAAGACAAAGCATCACTAAACTCTAGTGCCTCATATCTGATCACATGGGAGGGATCTAGAACGTATTTCCTCAACATGGAAACATGAAATATGTCATGAATTCTAGTCAAAATTAGTGGTAACGCCAAACTATAGGATACTGGACTCACTTTTTCAAAAATCTCGAATAGTTCAATATACCTAGGGCGTAGTTTACCCTTCCTCCCAAACCTCATAACTCCTTTCAGCGGTGCCACTCTCAGAAACACATGATTCCCTACGTCAAACTCCAATTTTTTGTTGGCAAGTATTTGCATAACTCTTTTGCCAACTTTGTGTTGTTCTGATCCTGTCTCTGATGAGTCTAACTTTATCCTGAGTCTACTGTATCAGCTCTAGCCCTAGTATCTGTCTTTCCCCAATTTCATCTCAATACAATAGGGATCGGCATCTCCTACCATATAATGTCTCAAAGAGTGTCATCCCAATGTTGGTATGATAACTGTTATTATATGCAAATTCAACTAATGGCAAAAACTTGATCAAATTGCCTCCAAAGTCTAGTACACATGCACACAATATATCCTCCAATATCTATATCGTCCTCTCTATCTCCCCATCTATCTGAGGATGAAACAATGTACTGAATGACAACTGAGAACCTATGGCTCCTTGCAAACTCCTCTAAAAATGGGATGTGAACCATGGGTCTCGGTTTGAAACTATAGACATTAACCCACCGTGCATTCTAACTATCTCCTGTATATATAACTCTGCCAGTCTGTTTAAGGAGTAATTAATTCTAATTGGAAGGAAATGGGTAGTCTTTGTTAGTCGATCTACGATTACCCAAATGGCATCCTGTCCATGTAGTGTTGACGGTAATCTTGTGACAAAATCCATCGCTATATGCTCCCACTTCTACTCAGGAATGTACAACGGCTGCAATGACCCCACCGATCTTTGATGCTCAGCATTCACTTGCTAGCATGTCAAAAACTACACTACAAACTCGGTGATCTCTCTTTTCATACCGCTCCACCAAAAATACGTATAAAGATCCCTATACATTTTAGTGCTACCAGAATGTACCATATACAGGGATCGGTGCGATTCTTCCAAAATCACTTTCTTAATCTTAGGGTCAACAAGTACGCATAGCCTGGAACGAAACCTCAAGGCTCCATAATTTGAGATATTGAAATCTGCCTCCTGACCATCCTGTACTTTCTCTATAAGCTCTACCAACTCTACATCACTCCTCTGAGTAGTTTTAATTCTTTTCTATAGAGTTGGTTGCAACACCAGATTGGCAATGAATGCCTGTTGATTGCCCTCTACGAGTTCTATCCCAAGTGTCTCCAAATCTATTTGGACCGGATGCTGTATCACCACTATAGACACTGATGCACCCACTGATTTTTAGCTCAAGGAATCAGCTACCACATTAGCCTTTCCCAAGTGGTAACTGGTGGTGCAGACGCAATTTTCTATTAGCTCCAACCATCTCCTCTGTCTCATGTTCAATTCTTTCTGTGTGAAGAAATATTTCAGGCTCTTGTGATCGGTAAAAATCTTACACCTACCCTTATAGAGATAATGCCTCCAAATTATTAGCGTATAAACCACTGCTACTAATTTTAGATCATGGGTAGGGTAATTTTTCTCATATTCTTTCAAATTTTAAGAGGCATATGCTATCACTGTCCTCTGCTGCATTAGGACACAACTAAACCCTTTATGTAATGCATCACTCTAAATCGTGAAACCCTCTTCACCTGAAGGAATCGTCAACACTAGTGCAGTGATAAGCTGCTGCTTCAACTTCTGGAAGCTCTGCTCACATTCATCAGACCACTCAAACTTCACCCCTTTCCTAGTCAACCTCGTCATGGACCCAACAATTTAGAAAAACCTTCAATAAATCTATGATAGTACCTAGCCAAACCCAGGAAACTTCTAATTTCTTGCACATTCTTAGGTCATACCTAATCTACTACCGCCTCGATCTTACTCGAAATCTACTGAGATGCCACCCTTGGATATCATGTGTCCAAAGAAGGTAACTTGCTTCTAGCAAAACTCGCATTTCTTGAATTTCGCATACAATTCCTTTTCCCTCAGCACCTGAAGCACTATCCTCAGATGTTCCTCATACTCCTCTGGGCTCTTTGAATATACCAGTATGTCATTAATGAATACTACCACAAACTGATCCAAATACTGGTGAAAGACCTTGTCAATCAAATCCATAAAACACTGCAGGAGCATTGCTCAGTCCAAATGGCATAACCTAGAATTCATAGTGGCCATATCAAGTCCTGAATGTCATATTTGAAACATCCTCTACTCTGATCTTTACCTAATGATACCCAAATCATAGATCTATCTTCGAGAAAACCTATCTCCCCTATAACTGGTCAAATAAATCATCGATGTGGGGAAGCAGGTATTTTTTCTTGATAGTCACCTTATTAATTTTTCGGTAGTCAATGCACATTTTCATTGACCCATTTTCTTTTTCACAAACAGTACCGGCACTTCCCAGGGTGACACACTAGGCCGAATAAATTCTTTATCTAATAGCTCTTGCAACTGATCCTTTAATTCTTTTAATTCCTTCAGTTCCATTCTATATGGTGCTTTTGAAATTGGCACTGTCCTCAAAACCATATTAATAACAAACTCTACCTCATGATCACGAGGTAGTCCCGGGAAATCTTCATGGAAAACATCAGAAAAATCCCTTACTATCGGGTTATCCTCTAACCTCAACTTTTTTTCTGATATCTCTTTCACTCAGACCATATATCCTTGAAAACCCTCTAGCAACAATCGCTTCACCTGAATGGCAGATAACAACTATGGTGGGGTGTGCACACAAGATCCCACAAATTTGTACTCCTGTTCTCCTGGAGGTCTTAATGCTATCTCTCTCTGATTATAGTCTATACTGGCATAGTGAGCAGCTAGCCAATCCATCCCCAGTATCACCTCAAACCCATGCATATCCAAGACCACAAAATTTAACAAACTCTTGGGTGATAAAAGAATGAGTCGACCCTTAATCAAGTAAAGCAGTAGTTGTAAATGACAGTATTGAAACAGCACCTGTCATGACATCTCCTGCTGCCTCAACATCCCCCGATGTTAGCACACAAACCCATGCTAGGGTGATATTCCTCTGTTATCTGCCTTGGGATGCTTGACAACCTCCTTGGTGTGTTATATAAGTAGGCGCAACAACTAGTGGTGCTTTGTAGTCTCTCACCATGCGCCCAAGCTAATGGCATTGATAACAAACCAACTCCTTGACCCGATACTCTCCTAGGTATCTCCTGTAGCATATGGGACAAAAAGGGGGCATCTACCTGCCCTGTACTATTCAATCTCCCACTCCTTGTCTCCAACCTCTTTTGCTATCCTGTTTCCTCCAAGGCCCTCGGCTGGACCCTGCCTAAAAATTTGAAAGTACGACCCTTTTTCCATGGCTCTGTGCTATGTTGCCTCTCTAAAGGTCACTCTCAATCATTGCAACTCTATCCACTACCTCTGCAAATGCCTAGGCTCAGAAGTCTATAACCTACTCAAATAAACTCTCTCTCAGGCCCTCCTCAAACTTCCTTACATTCCTTTCCTCATTCGGTACCAAAAACGGAGCAAACCAAGACAGTTCAATGAATCTAGTTGCATACTGCTGTACTGTCATCGGTCCTTGTGTCAAGTGCAGAAACTCTACTGCCTTCGCACTTCTTACAGTAGCAGGGAAGTATCTCTTGAAAAATATCTCCTTGAAGCGGCTCCACGTCACTGCTACAGGGTCAGGTCTCTGCTCCTCCAATAGTTTCACTGATCTCCACCAATGCTTTGCCTCCCTTCTCAACTTAAATGTCGCAAACAATACTTTCTGCTCATATGTACACCAAAGAACTACCAAAAAATCCTTTATAACCTAGAACCAGTTCTCAGCCACAAGTGGGTCAGCTCCTCCAGAGAATGATGGGGGTCTCATACGCATGAAATGCTCAATTGTGCATCTCTACTCCCTTAAACCTCTAGCCATTTCTGCCATCACCTGCTAGGTGACACTACGTAGTACAACATCAGGATCTTTGCCACCCATACCGGAAGGCCCTGCATCATCACCCCCAGCATGTGCACTACTACTCCCTGGATCCACCCTGTAATGGTATAAAATGGTTTTAGAACTTTCATTATAACCCACTAACACACCCAGCATACTAAAACCCACAAGATATTCTACTATAGACATTTCTATTAACATACTCAATCCCCATTTAAGATTCAATCCTACCACTTAGAAACAAGAACTGGTGATAGTATCCATGGTTTTCCAAAAGTTGTCACCCCAGGAAAAACACAAAAACAACCACACAACTCTTGCCTTCAGGTTGCAAGAAAGAACCCTAAATTCCAAATCCCATATTTTAACAACAACTAACTTATATCTCGTCAGTATCCATTCATATACTCTGGTATTGTATTCCATTGTTTACTAAAGTCTATAGAGCCTAACAACCTAGGCTCTGATACCAAACTTTGACGCCCTAATTTTTCATACCAATTTTTTTTCAATATAAATAAAACATATTAGTCATATATCGGCCATGTCCACACTTCTGATACCATTTATACATAACCCGACCCGAAGTGGGTACTGGGTACATAATAATTCTCATATACACAAACCTAACAATAGAAATCATTATATGTATACATACCACAACGAATATACATACTAAAGTACTAATTCATCCATAAATACATGCCTAATACATTCCCAAAATGAAATACAGAATGCTCTAGGGGAATCCTCCATCCCTAACTTAGAACACTCACCTTGTCTACGCAGGGTAACAACTCCCCTATATCTCGGAGCTCTATCACCCGGTCTATCTCGGTTTTTTGAAATATTTAAATGACTGGGTGAGACACATCTCAGTAAGATGGAATAAATTATCTACAGTGTGTGGCAGTATGACTTTCATTATATCATATCATATATTCATTTCAGTGATAATATCTTTTAAGAAAATATACCATTTCTACTCATAATCATATAAATATAAAACACAAGCTTTTACAAGCTTAAATTCTATTTCCAAATTCATTTCCACACCACACATGTTTACCAGTGAAGTTCCCAAGAATAGGGGAGACTACACGCCCATACATGTAGCTCCCCTCTCCTCTGATATCGTTTGTATCCTTGATCGATTAACTAGGGTTTGGCTACAATTGATACTTATCAAGGCACTCACCTTACTTAGTAAGCCCTCAGGCGGAGTGTTTTACTTTGCTTTCATTATTTATATTATTAACTCACGGGCTTATTTCATTTCTCATTTCCATTCTTATTTCCATTTTAGTTCCATTTCCATTTCAATTCTATTTCAGTTTTGTTTCACATCTAACTCATGAGTGTCCTCGGTAACCGATAAATCCATGTCTGTAACTCATGTCTACCTTGAGGATATTCTCCACACGATGCTTCACCCCATGGTTGAGGTCACTCTCCATACTCCATGTCATGCTTCCCCCCATGGTCAGGGTTGTGCGGCCCAAAGTCTAGACCTAACCATAGTTGGCCTACCTGGTTAGATCAAAATAAACATACCATATTCTCATTTGTAGTACGAGTGGCCTACCATATACCCTGATCAGGACTCGGGTCAAAACAACCCTTCACATTGGCTTATTCAAACTGTCACGCCACACACTCCACGAGTTTGTGTGTTTGCACTTAATCACCATTAGCAATGGTACCGTGCTCATTTCAACAATATATCCATCCATCAAGGTTTCATTTCCACATTTCGATGTTTCACAATTGTAGTATTCCACAATGCAAATTTTCTCATTTCCAGTATTCTCATATCACATTCATATCGCAGTATTCACATTGCAATATTCATATTCTTATATTTACATTTCAATATCCATATTGTAGTATTCACATTTTATCATTCTCATTGTAGCATTAACATTGCAATGTTCACATTTTCAGTAATCACATCTCAAGATTTACATTGTAGATTTCACAATGCATAATTTTCATTTCCTACATTCACAACTCATTTCATCATTTCAATGATATTTCATCAATTCAATATTCATTTCATCTCATAATAACATATACATATCTCATTTCACATTATTCAACATTTCTCAATAAAACATTTCCACATTTCATATTTCATCATTTCTCAGAAAGTACTTTTTAGTACATATCACTTTTCATTATCTTTCACATTTTAAATCTCATATTTTTAGTACACATTTCATAAGCTCATTATTCTCAATGTAAACCATTTAACTCAATTTCAATACATTTTAGTATAAATCATATGCCACACAATTTTCATCTGATATTCATATCATAATAAATTTCAGTTAAAATATCATATTCCATTTCTCATATTTCTCAACCAATAATTTTTAGAAAAGACTGCTATAATTTATTCCCCTTTCCTGGCTTACAAAGAGGTCCACTAACACCCTTAAACATACGCTCCTCGGCATTTGTAGCTCAAAACCCTAAAAATCACACCTTTCCCAAGTTAAACAACTCATTTCCCAAAATAATTTTCATTTAATACCTCCTAATTTTTAAATACTCCAAACAACCCATTAAACCCTAAAATATCTTACTTACCTTGATTTTGGGATGATGCCCCGGAACTCCAAACTGAAAATTTGCTCCACCTAAGTTGGAGAGAATCTTCCCAAGAACCTCGTGGTGGTTCCTAATCATCAATCTGGGCTTTAACGGAGCCGGAATCGCAGAGAGAGAGAGAGAGGGGTAAAACCATAGGTTTAGAGAGAGAGAGAGTGAAAAGAGAGAGAATCGCGAGTTGAAAATGAAGGTTTCAATATTTATAGCTCGACATTCGTCAACGAGTTCAAGTGATTTGTTGACAAACAAATGAAGGCACTTTGTCAACGAGAAGGCTAATTCATCGACGAACCTGAAATTTCCTAAAATTCTCTGAACTCTCAGTATCTTATCGTTGATCAAATACGTGTACTTCATCTATGAAAACTATGGGAACATTCGTCGATGAAGACTGTGGGTTCGTCGACGAACCCCTGTCGATGTTCTCTTTCCCTTTTTCCTTCTTTTTCATTTATTTTCTTTTCCTCTCTCTTTATTTTATTAATTTTACTAATTTAATTTTTTGGGTCTCTACATGTCACCACATCACCGGCCACCTCTACATCTCTTGGTGTCAATGCATAAACCCGCGTCAGGGTGGTGTTCCTCCGTTGGTTGCGTCGGGGTGCTTGATTGTTTCCTTGGTAATGATTAGAAAGGGGTGCATTGTTCAATAGCTTATGACATACATGTGCAATGGGTCTAGGTTTACCGAATCGATAACATACATTCTCTCCAATCCGACATTCCCCCACATGCCTTCGACCACACCTAATGCAAATAGAAGGTGCTGGATCACTCTGAGGGGCTCGACATCCCACTTTCTGCTACTGGCCCCCTTTATATCTCCTCCTTTGACCCTGACTAGTGCCTGCTCAGAAATTAGGAGGCATAGGCCTCTTTCTCTGACTTTGTACTCCGGCACCTCTCTGCAGGCTAGTCACTATCACTATAGCTTTATCCACTAACTTTGAAAAAGTTTGTACCTGGAATGCCACCACATGTTCATAAATGCTATGTCTTAGGCCTTCCTCAAACTTCCTTGCCTTTTTCTCTTCATCCAACATCATTGTTAGCTTTACCGTGATCCCAAGAAAGGGGGGGTGAATTGGTATTTTTAAAATTTAAGCCCTAGGTTAATCTCCTAGCACCAGTATATTCACAACCCTATGGTCTGTAAGAATTGGTGTATTCCCAAGAGAGAGAGGGGGGGGGGTGAATTGGAATTTTAAACTTTTCTCCTAAGTTGAACTAGATGTTAGCTAAATATTACAACCTAGGGTCTTTCTATGTAGTTCCAAATACGCTGATAAATATTATATATAAAAATTTAAATCAAGTGCATCATTCACACACTAACATACATGTGCGGTAAATATAAAGTGCGGAACTATAAACAAACACACGATATGTTATTGGGGTTTGGCCAACTATGCCTACGTCCTCGCCTCTAGCTCGCAAGCTCAAGGATTCCACTAATGGCTCACTTAAGGGTGGAGCGGCACCGTTTACAACCAGGTCAAATTAACATAGGGCTGACCTCAACCTTAACCAGGTTAATTAGCGGGGCTGACCTCAACCAACAAGCTTTAACAGGATGACGCACCTAGCTTTCCTAACCGGGTCTAAGCCAATCCAGGACTATTCCAGGGCTAGTCTCCCTCTTCAGGCCCATGCCTGGAAATACAACAAATGTATATATATTCAAGTGGTACAATGATTGTGCTTTCGTGTAAAGCAGATATGTACCCAAATGCGTGTAATAACATACACCACAATATGATTCAATATGTAAGCTCAATATGGTATAGATGGCAAAAGTATTTTCTATTAGTGTAATGCATACGTGAGAGTGTCAGATAGGTAGTCTTTGTATCACAAGATATGTTCAATATAATATTTCACACAAAGATACTAGCCAGACAATATATATATTTCAATGAGCAGGTTTCCTTAATCATATGATGCTCTAGTAATATATATGTTCGGTTTGCAAAAGATATTCAATCTTTGTATTCAGCAAAGTATATGTGAGTTGATGAATATTACAACAAAGATTTTATGACACAAACAAATATCTCTTCAAATGTTTTTCAAGATAAAAGTACAATAGATATTTGAAAGTATTTTGAAAATATTTTGCAACAAAAAACAAATACAATCTTCTCAAGATATTGCAATGAAGGTGCAAGCTTGGAAGATCAATCAAGGTCTTTTTAGGATAGACTTATCAACGAAGTCCCCTAAGAATCCTTAGGTTTTGCTCTCAAATAAAATCGTGTCAAGCAAATAGAAAAAAAAGAGCAAACCTTTCTAAAACAAACACTCAATTGACTTACGAAGGATTTAGACAATAGTAGCAGGTAAGTATGAGTGAATGGGGCTTAGATATGAGTATTATGGATATATGAACTTGAGAGAGAATTTTTAATCAAGTAGGCTAATCAAGTTTTTAATCTTCCCAAATGAACTCATATATATAGGCATAGGAGAAAATATGACCGTTAGGGACCTATTAGGAATTATTTGAAAAGTTTAATGACATTTAACACATTTTAACCCTATGTAAAAGATATTTATCTGCGGTAAAAATCAGGGCAACCCAAGAGATTCAGTACACCAGAAATGTTTCGCTCGACCAAGTCTTATATGGTTCGGTCGACTAGGGGACTTTTGAACTAAGGGGTCGGTTGACCGAAAGGCCTTTTTCAAAGGCGATTTTCTAATTTTCTGAGGTTTGGTCTATTAGGTCATTTTGAACTGGCTGGTTCGGTCAACCAGATTACTGGGATTTCTCCCGAGGACCCTCCAGTCGACCAGGTAGTTGGAGTACAAAACTGGTTCGGTCGACCAGATGGTCAAAGTGTTGACCTAGGGAGGTTTCGGTCGACCAGACCTTTTTGAACTATCTGGTTCGGTCGACCAGGGCCTTGGTCAACTATTGACCCAAGCCTGGTTCGGTCGACCAGAGCAAAATGAATTGCCTGATTTGGTCGACCGAAAGTGCACCAAGTGTGCATTTCGGTCCCATTTCGAAACATATGAACCCTATTTAAGTGTCTAACAATCATATGTGCAAATGTGAGTGTCCTAGGGTCATTTATGTCCAAAATCAAGACACCAAAAAAGTCTGATGTCAGTCAACCGAACCTTTCTAAGGTCACTTTTAGTTCGTATCTGGTTTGAGCTTACAAAATAAATCATACATGTGATGTGTGTGAGCTTATTACAAACCAAATGTCTTAATTACTATTACAGACAAAATAGATATGAAATGCATTACAAAAGGAGATTTGGTCTTCAACTTCACTTGCTTTGTGCACATCTTGATCTCAACACTCTTAGTTCCTGCACAAAAACTCAAACACTCGTTAGATACAATGAGTGTTTGTCATAATCAAAACCGGGTGTGACCTATAAGGTTAACATGGTCAATTTAGTGCAAGTAATGTGTTTGTATACTAGAAAGTAAATAAAACAATTTAATCAAACACTCATACACCAGAAAACAGTAAAGTAAGGGTGACATACAGAAATGTTATCGAGGTTTGGCCAATTGCCTACATCCCCGCCTTGACTAACAAGCACAAGGATTACCACTATAACTTGCTCACTTAAATGAGTAGAGAGGAACCTATACAAACCAGGTCAATTAGCACAGGGCTGACCTCAACCTTTACATACAATCCTTACTAAGCTGGATTACCACCCCCTCAGGCCATGCCTCGAAACAATCAGATTTTACAATCAAATGGTATAAAAATAATGCTTTCACGTAAAGCAGATTTGTACCCAAATACGCACAATCACATACACATCAATAGCATGGATATAGTGTAAGCTTAGTGATGCAAGTTTTGTTCAATCAATAGTCAACACTGTATAATCAGTATGATGCGCAGGAGTATTCAACACAAGCAGTAACTTGGAATAAAAACAAGTATTTCAATAGCACATCAATATTCCAAGTATTCAAATCAGATAATCAAACTAGTTCAAAAAGAGTTTTCCTCAATGAAAGATGCACAACACTAGTTTGAAAATAAGTGCTTGTTTGAGAAATTTGTGCACACCAAAAATCAAGTTATTGGATACTTACAACAAATATGCAAATATCCTAAGCTTACTTGGTTTATCCCCACACCAGGTTTATAATGAGTAAATCTATGGGATAAACCTAAGCTAAAACTCCCCAAAAGACATATGGCAATCAATCACTCAAATGGGAATTTCTAGCAAGCTATGGCAATCTTAGGCAATCTAGAAATGTTAACACAATCTCAGAAAATATCAAATGAATGGAGATTTGAGAGTATTTGGCCAAAAGATGTATTTTCAATAGATAGGATAATTTCGCTAATCTATTAGCTAATCATGCCCTAATCATGCAAATGGACTCATATTTATAGCCAGGGGTAAAAATATAACTGTTTGGGATATAATGGGACTAATTAAAAAAGTCCCAAAAGATTAGAATCCAATTAGCCCTAGTTAACCCATTTTTACCGCGGTTAATTTAATTTTAATCGGCTGGGGTTCAGGTGGCTGAACCTAGGTTCGGTTGCCTAACAAGGCTCAGTTTAAAATGTTTTTCAAATAAATTCAGTCACTCGTATTACCCTTCAGCAGCCCAAATCAAAGTCAGTAGAAAAGCTGCGTAGCTTTGGGTGCCCGGTCAAATGTTCGGTGGCCCGAAACCATGTGTTTAGTCGCCCAAGGGTCTTTTTGAACTGAAATCATCGGTCGCTCGAGTTGGTGAATAGTCCCTTTTGAGGGGTTCCGGTGTCTGGAGAAGATATGTACATTTAAGGTTCGGTCACCCGAGGGCTAGTCAACATTTGGACTTGTCAAAGTTCGGGTGCCCAAGGAGTTTTGTACTCCAAGGGTTTGGTCGCCCGAGCCCTCTTGACTTGCTTAGGTTTGTTCAATTTTGAGCACAATTATAACACACTCATATATTTTATGCTATATGTGTGAGTGTTGGAACCTAGGGTCTTGCTATGGTCTAATTGAGCTTACGCTATATCCTATATGCGTGATGTGCAGGTAAAAACAAAACATAAAAACCACATCCTAGGTTACTATTACAGACCCACATTACAGACATTAAATTTACAATTACAAATTATAGGTCTTCGGGGTCTTCATGTTTCTTCAAGTGCCCTTCCTTGGGATATTTATTTGAGCCTGCACAAGCACTTGAGAATCATCAAATATCAGTATTTGTCATTATCAAAACCGGGTGCGACCTATAAGGTCAACAACCATGTATAGGGCAAACCGGTACAATTCAATGAATCTTGCTACATACTACTGGACCGTCAGGTGCCCCTGAGTCATATTGAGAAATTGCGCCCGTAACGCTCGAACTTGCCAAGTGCGGCTCGAGGTGTTAGGTGTCCGAAAATCCATCTCTGATACCATATTATTCATACACACAGCGAAAAAAAAAAACAATAATAATAATAATACTAATACTAATAATAATAGTAATAATAATAATAATAATAATAATAATAATAATAATAATAACAATAATAATAATAATGATAATAATACATCCACAACAATAATACCAGAGTACCATATATCATCCCAAAAAGAAGAATTCTATAATTCATATTACACAACCAAAAAGGTATTTCCATCTGTCCATATTACATACCAGTATTTAAAACATAAACCAATATATTCCAGTATCTTACATTAACTTACAATGACAAAACTAAACCTTGCCCCCGAGCTTACTAAGCTCAATCACCAAAAGGACCTGAAAAGTTAATATATCGCTGGGATGAGACACTTCTCAGCAAGGACGAATAAAGTATAACAGTGTGTGCCATATGAGTTTTAATGTATATATCCAAAATATAATCGAATGATAAAAAATAACAACTGAAAAGGTACAAGCAGATGATACGCACACACTTACTATAAAGCGAACCTCGGCATGTACATACACATACAGGTGATAATGCACAAACACTTCTTTTCATATGGTGCCTAGATTCATTTTCAACTCATGGTGTCCAATTACTTTTCAACACATAGTGCCCAAGTTACTTTTCAACACATGGTGTCCAAGTTACTTTTCATTGCCTGGTAGCTAGTGTACTAAGCATCCCTCCCCATCGTTCTCAGTATGCACATCGTTATAAAGTACCAATGTTACAGTAAAGTCCCAAAGATATATCCCAATAGGGTCCCATAGGTCAATACACCACAGCAACAATATCCATTTCATTAATAAAAGTTAATCTCATGCCACGCAATTTAAGGATTTAAACTATACTTTACAAAACTGAGCTGGTCAACCCTACTTACTTTGATCCTTTACATAATCTATAAGATAATCCAAGCTAATATTCTAACCCGATTAACACGTTCAGAAAACTCACTACTTTAATCCTATGGTCCCGTATTCAAGTTTGCCCAGCTAGTTTTAAAGATAATAACCCATAACCTAAACCTAAGTCCAAATACTCCTATTTAAATGGTTGGATTTTGAAACAAAAGCTGTAAACATATAAATATAATTATAAATATATGGTAGAGTTTGGAAAAGAACTGATATAATTTATTCCCCTTACCTGTTTACTGAGAGAGTCCCTACGACGCTCCTAAAGTCCACCCTATGGCGATACGGAGCCCAAAATTCTGAAACTTCATTTCCCCTAGTTTAATCAACTCAAATCCCATATTAGCAACAATTAAACATCCCTAGGCTCATACACCCCATTTAACTATATACATGCTAGACAAATAGTCCATTTCTACCCTTACCCCAACTTTGGGGTGATGCCTAGAAAGACCCCATTCGAAAATCCACTCCACTAGACTTGCAGAGAAATGCACCTAGATCCTCGTGGTAACTTTCGATCATCGATTCGGGTGACAAACAGCAAGATATCGTAGAGAGAAGGGGTAGGGGCGCTGGTTAGAGAGAGAGAGAGAGAAATTTTATTTTCTTAATGAACAAGTAAATTTTGAAATTTATTTATAGGTTGATGACCCAATTATCTTCGTCAATGAAATGGAGCCTTCGTCGATGAGTTATAGAAGGACGTTGGTCGATGAAAGAAAGGGTTCGTTGACGAACCTTAAGCTTGAAATTTCTTGTTGCTCGGGATTTCTTCATCGACAAGACACAGAAGGCCATTCATCGACGAAAATAGGGGATTCGTCGACGAACTCTACTACTTTGCCCCTTTAAATTTTCCTTTCTAATTTTCTTATTTATTTCCTTTATTTTCTAGGTCCAGGTTTCTACAATCTCCTCTCATTATAAGAATTTCATCCTCAAAATTTGTTAATTAATTATTTTACATAACTCTAATATTACCCCTACCATCCTCATATCACAAATTTGTATATACTAACAGATATGCATAAACATGTTACTTAGAGTCAATTAAGTCTATTGCTCACCTCAAACATAAACATACTACTTGCTCCTGCACCACAGGCAGTATCTTCATCAATTAGCATCATTGTGTAAACACGCGTTGGTCTGCCGCAAGGCATCAGATTGTTCCTCTGGTTTTGATCAGAAGTGGATGCGTTGTCTAATGATCCATGGAAATCTTGGGCTTTATGGTTATACCTACAACACTGGTAACATATAGTACCCTCACCCCGAAATTCTCTCGAATGCCTCTAGTTACATCTAGTACAGTGAAGGCAGAATGAATTTCCCTTATAACCCTGATCATTCCTATCCAACCTCAGGCCCATAGTATCACTATCCCTCCCCCATGCACCCTTTTTGGTGTCAGTATGAAAACTGGGAGACATTGGCCTCTTCTTTTGATTTGCCACTCTCTCATCCTCTTGAATACTGGCCTCAACTACCATGGCCTTGTTCACTAACTCAGTAAAACCCTGAGTCAACAATGCCACCACCAGTGCATGTATTCCCTGCCTCAAACCTCTCTCAAAATTTTGGGCCTTCTTTTGTTCATCTGGAATCATGTATGGAATGAATCGGGATAGCTCCACAAACATGGCTATGTACTGTTGTATGGTCAAGTGTCCCTAAGTCAGATTCAAGAACTCCTCTGCCTTACCCTTTCTAATGGCAATATGGAAGTATCTGTCGAAGAAAACCTCCCTGAAACAGCTCCAAGTGATAGCCACAGGTCCTGGCCATTGTTCCTCCACCAACTTTGTTGATCTTCACCACCTCTTCACTTCTCCCACTAGTTCGAAAGTGGCAAACCATACCTTTTGCTCTTCCCTGCACTCCAGCACACCTAACAATTCTTCAATCTCCTAAACCCAATCTTCAGCTACAATTAGGTTCGCTCCTCCTACAAATACTAAAGGATTCTTCTAGGTAAATTGCTGAAAAGTGCAACCCCAACCAACTAGTGGCTGAACCTTCTCTCTAGAGTCTCTCTAGTCCTCCTTCCTAGCCTGCTGCATTATACTTCGTAGCACTGCTGAGGCATCAACATTATCCTTACTAGAAGTCTCCATATGATTATCCCCTCCAGCAACGATGTCCTTTCCCTTGGAATCCATTCTGAAGATAGGACTGAGGCAAGTTTAAAATTTTTATATCTTAACATGATTGGTACAACTATATAGCAACAAAACCAGTTTAACATTCAAATTCCCAATTTAAATATCAAACAACCAGCTTATCACAAATCAATCTAACACCTCAAGTTCTAATTTCTCTTCTTAGAAACATCACCGTTGATGGATTTACCAAGATTTTCTGAAACTAGCCAGCTCCAGAAACTCACAAAATACTGTCAAGCGAATTTTGCCTCCATGCTACGAAACAAAACTCAAAATTCCTATTGGTATCCTAATCTACCCGTTCCTATCCTTATCCTAATTCAAACCTATAATCTGGTATTAATCAATCCTAGAGTTTGCAAAAACTAACAACCTAAAGCTCTGATACCACTTATAATGCCCTAAACCCGCCAAATGAGGCTCGGGGTGTTAGGTGTCCAAAAATCCATCTTTGATACCATATTATTCATACATGCAACGGAAATAATAATAATAATAATACATCCTCAAAAATAATACCAGAGTACCATATATCATCCCAAAAATAAGTATTCTATAATTCATATTACATAACCAAAACGGTACTTCCATCTGTCCATATTACATAACAGTATTTGAAGCATAAACCTATATATTCCAGTATCTTACATTAACTTACAACCACAAAACTAAACCCTACCCTGGAGCTTGCTAAGCTCGATCACCAGAAAGGCCTGAAAAGTTAATATATCGCTAGGATGAGACACTTCTCAATAAGGATGAATAAAGTATAACAGTGTGTGCCATGTGAATTTTAATGGATATATCCAAAATATAATCGTATGATAAACAATAACAACTGAACAGGTACAAACAGACGGTATGCACATATTTACTATAAAGTAAACCTCGACATCTACATACACATACAGGTGATCATGCACAAACACTTGATTTCATATGGTGCCCAGATTCATTTTCAATGCATGGCGCCCGATTACTTTTCAACACATGGTGCCCAAGTTCCTTTTCAACACATGGTGCCCAAGTTACTTTTCATTGCATGGTGCCCAACATACTGAGCATCCCTCCCCATCATTCTTAGTACGTACATCGTGATAGAGTCCCAATGTTATAATAGAGTCCCACAAATATATCACAACAGGGTCCCATAGTTACAAATCACAACCATTCATTTCTTAGTAATATACATATCACATCAACCAAGCAGGCAAATACACCAAAGCCACAATATCCATTTCATTAATAAAAGTCAATCTCATGCCACATAATTTAAGGATTTAAAATGTACTTTAAAAAACTGAGCTGGTCAACCCTACTTACTTTGATCCTTTACATAATTTGTGGACTTTAGTGCAATCCCAAAAAGGAGGGGGTGAATTGGAAAATTAAACTTCCTAGGTTGATTTCAATTGCACAAATAGTATTTCCCAACCTAGGGTCTTTCTATGCAGTATCCAACTTAGAAAAAATTAAACTGAGTAGAGATGTAAAGTAATTAAAGCAATCTCAGTATTTCTCAACTAAACACTGTAATTAAAATAACAACATTCAAGTGTGAAAATTTAAGTGCAACAATCAAAAGCAGGCACAAGAAATATTTTCGGGGTTCAACCAATACTGCCTACATCCCTGCCTCAGCTCGCAAGCCTGAGGATTACCACTATTGCTCACTAACGAGTGGAGCGGCACTAGTTACAACCAAGTCAAATTTTTAGAGCTGGCCTCAACCTTTACAAACTCTCCTTGCAGGGTGGAGAAGACCCTACCGATCCTTATGGGCTGGATCATCACCCCCTCAAGCCATGCCTCAGTACAATCAAATAATATAAAATTTTTGTACAATCAAGATGCTTCTTACACTAAGCAGATATGTACCACAATAAACACAATACAACCAATGCACTCAAATATGATAAGAGTTAATGCTCAAGTGAGTATATCAAATAAATCTCTCAATCAAAAAATTATATGATAATGTGAGAGATGCAAATGTGAAGTTATATGCCAACTCTCAAGAATGTGTGTGTGTGTGTGTGTGTATATGAGAGTGAGACCTTTGATTCAATATTGTATATTCAATAAATGAATAATCAAAGGTGGTTTATAAAACCCTAAGCAAATATCTCAAAATATTTTATCAAATATCCTGCTGGATGGATATTAGGGTTTAAACTTGCAAAAATATTTTCTTCATGAACACAAAGCAAGCTTTTGAACCTTACAATAAGGATGCCAAGATTCACAAGAAAGGAGGAGTTCTTCCCGAATAATATTTATCAATAAATATAATGGGAAAAACATTAGCTTACTCTCAAAAATCAAGATCAAAGAATGCAAGTATGTGACAGTAGTTAGCTTAATTAGAATGAATAAATGCCCACAAGATATGAGTGTTCACTCAATCCTCAAGTTGCAATAACTTTGCAAATGAAGATGAAGAACACAATGCTCTCTTTCTAAAATATGTAATCAACAGAATATGAGAAAGGGTTTTAACAATGAGCTTATGAAAATGTGGGAGTATGAAAGATTTTAGCACAATAAAATTTTTAGAGGATTTTTAGCTAATCAATTTGCTAATCTCATGCTAATAATAACAAATGAAGGGGTATATAAAAAGTTGGGCAAAAATATAACCGTTGGGGACATCAAGGGGATTTTGAAAATTGTTTAATTATGTTTAATAAAAATTAACCCTATTTAATACGGGTAAAAATGTCCAATTGGAGAGGTTTCGGTTGACCATATTATTGAGTTCGTTCAACCGTGGCCATTTTGAACTGGAGATTTGGTCGACCGTATCATGGCGATTTCAAACCCTTTGAGGTTCAGTCAACCAAGGCAAGTTTGGTTGACCATTTTCTAAGGTTTGGTTGACCAAGTCAGTTTTGAACTAGTGGTTTGGCTGACCAAGTTGTAGGGAGTTAGCCACGTGTCAGTTCGGTCAACCATGAAAGGCAAGTTCATTTCAGGACTATTGACCGAGTAACCAACATGTTGACTCCGGTAAATTCGGTCGACTGAAGCTTCTATATAGCTTTGGGTTTGGTTGACCTAGACCACTTAAAATGAGCATTTAAGTGTTGTTTTGGTCTCAATGTTTCATCAACCCAGTGTAATTAAGCATAAGACATTTTAGGTTGTATGGGTGATGATTCCTATGGTCATTCTAAGGCCTCTTGAGAGTTAAGTCCTGTTTTAATTCTTATCATGCATGGTATGCAAATATTACAAACCCAAAATATAAAAAAAAAAAATGCATTTTACAATAATAACAAATGTCTTTAATCTTCTTGCATTTGTGTCTTCATGGAATGTGCCAGATACATATGATCTTGGAGTTTCTTCTGGCTTCCAAATCTCTTGATCTTTGTGTGTTAAAATTTAGACCTGTTCACATACTTAAATACACATAAGATGCTAGTGTTTTGTCAGCATCAAAATAGAGATTGAACTCAAAAAGTCAACATAATCTATAAGATAATCCAAGCTAATATTCTAACCCGATCAACACGTTCAGAAAACTCACTACTTTAGTCCTATGGTCTTGTATTCAAGTTTAACCGGCTAGTTTTGAAGATAATAACCCATAACCTAACCTTGAGCCCAAATACTCCTTTTTCAAATAGTTGGATTTTGAAACAAAAGTCGTAAACATATACATATAATTATAAACTCCTTTTTAATCAATAGAATTTAGAAAATAACTGATTAATTTATTCCCCTTACCTATTTACTGAGAGAGTTTCTACGATGCTCTTAAAGTCCATCCTACAGCGATACGAAGCCCAAAATCCTGAAACATCATTTCCCCTAGTTTAATCAACTCAATTCCAATATTAGAAACCATTAAACATCCCTAGGCCCATACACCCCATTTAACTATATACATGCTAGACATATAGTCCATTTCTACCCTTACCTCAACTTTGGGGTGATGCCTGGAAAGACCTTATTCGAAAATCCACTCCGCTAGACTTGCAAAGAAATGCCCCTTGATCCTCGTGGTAACTTACGATCATCGATTTAGGCGACAAACAACAAGATATCGTAGAGAGAAGGGGTAGGGGTGTGGGTCAGAGAGAGAGAAAAAAAATTTAGTTTCTTAATGAAGAAGTAAAGTTAAAACCTATGTATAGTCGTTGACCCAGTCGTTTTCGTCGACGAAATGGAGCCTTCATCGATGAGTTGTAGAAGGACGTTCGTTGATGAAGGAAAGGGTTCATCGATGAACCTTAAGCTTGAAATTTCTTGTCGGTCAGGATGTCTTCATCGGCGACGCTTGAACTTCGTCAATGAGACATAGAAGGCCATTCGTCAATGAAAATATGGGATTCGTTGACAAATCCTACTACTTTTACCCTTTAATTTTTCCTTTCTTATTTTCTTATTTATTTCCTTCGTTTTCTGGGTTTAGGTTTCTACACCGCCGCTTTAGCATTTCTAGTAGTAGCAGGGAAATGCCGCTCGAAGAATATCTCCCTGAAGCGGCTTTATGTCATAGCTATAGGCTCAGGCGTCTACTCCTTCAACACTCTTGCTGATCTCCACCAGCGTTTAGCCTCTCCTGTCAACTTAAAAGTAGTCTCTCCTAGATGCACAGGAGAACTACCAACATTTCCTCAATCTCTTGGACCCAGTTTTCTGCCACGAACGAGTCGGCTCCTACAGAAAATGACGGGGGATTCATTTGAGTGAACTGCTTGATGATAAAAATTTGGTAAGCTGGCGGGCAGCCCTGTTCCTCTGAATTCGTTGCTATCTCAATCATTACTTACTAGGTGACACTACATAATACTGCATTTGAATCACTGCCGCACATACTAGAAGACCCTGCATCGTCACCACCATCAGCATTCATGTTGCCATTCCCAGGGTCCATCCTGAAAATGGAACAAATAGTCTTAGGACTGTCTCATTATAATGCAACCAATATACTCATCTGACTTAAAACCATGAAATATTCTCCTATAACCATTCATCTTAACGTCCTCATAATTTCCAATTTAAGATCCAGCCTTACCACTCAGAAACAAGAACCGACGATAGTTTACTATGGCTTTCTTAGAAATCATCACCTGAGGAAAAACACAGAAACTGTCACGGAATTCCTGCCTCCAGGCTATAAGAAAAAACCCCAAATTCTCATCTTAACCTCCAATAATGACTTATTGATGTCCTGATCTACCCATTTCCTATCCTCATCAAGATCCATTCATATACTCAGGTATTGCTTTCCGATGTGCACTAAAGTCTGCAAAACCTAGCAACCTAGGCTTTGATACCAAACTGTCACGACCCAAAAATTATGCTCTATTATTATTTTTTATATTTAAATAATATGATATGTTTGCTTTGATACCAAATATAATATACACATAATCAACCTAGACCAAAGTGGGATACCGGGGATATACCTGTCTATAAATGCTTACTATCTATGTAGTGAAAAACATAAAAATACCCAAACCTTATATATACAATACCAGAGTGCTATAACCTCTATACATATACATATACTTGGCCTTTTTAACCAAACTATTTCTACTAATTTACCTTTACCTGGCCACAGTAACTCAAAACCGTTGATGGTTTTCTTGGGCTTGATGAAACCGCCAACGATTTGGCACTTAAATTGCTCTCGGTTGTTGTAACCGTCGACGATTTTCTAAGATAGCCTCGAACCGTCGATGTTTGGACCTGTGCCAAACCATCTCCTTTCTTTCCTTTATTATTTCATTAATTACTATTTTCTGGGTCTCTACATTATTTATATAAGTCCTAATGGGATTATAAAAATTACACATTAGAGGCTTGTATCACTAAAGAATGATAAGACATTTTTTTCCCATTATCTATTACACCCACACATCTATATATTTGATTTGCAAACAACATATGAAAATTTCTATCTAGATGGGAAAAGGTAAATCATCAATTTAGTTGACTAGAGATCATTTTTATGCAACGTTCCTAACTATTGTGTTTGGTGGGTCATATTCTTGAATGGTGGACATAAGCAAGGAAGGAAAGCATAATTGAATCAGTACTGGGGGAAACTGTCGATGATTTGGCTCTTACCATCGGTGGTTTGGATGAAATCTTAGAATGTCAATTCTAAGTATCTTTCCGTTGCAGTAACCGTCGACGGTTGTCTGAATGTTGTTGAGACAGTTTGCTCTTGGTATCTCAAACCGTCAACGGTTTGGCTCAGGACAGCGAGGCTGATTTAAAATTTGAATGTGAACATTAGTATGGTTGGGTGCTTGGAGGAAGACATCTAAAGTGTTTATAAATATACCATTTTGGGTATATTTTCAAATAGAGAAAAAGAAGAAGATCATTATAAAAGTATTTTATTGTGTTCTTTGACACATATATAGTGAAACCTTTGCTGATTGCTCCCGTGTATGTAGACATTATCGAACCACATAATTCTTTATGTTGTTGTTCTTGCTTTCATATATACTGTGTGTGTGTGAGTGTTCTATATTTGTTCTTCATTGTTGCTACGTTTAATTTCTACAGTGCAAAAATTTGAGTTTATTCACAACAATTGGTATCGGAGCATTTGTTTTATGGCATCGGGTACTTCATCTACAAAATTTAATGTTGTCAAATTTAATGGAACTGAAAACTTTGGTTTATGGAAGAGAAGTGTGAAAGATTTGCTTGTGCAGCAAAGGATGGTGAAGGCCTTGTATGCTGTTAAACTGGAAGGTATGGATGAGGCTAATTGGAAAAAATTAGAGGCAAAGGTTGTTGCTACAATACGATTGTATTTGGCTAATGAAGTGCTTTATCATGTCAAGGAGGAAGATTCTCCTACGGCTATTTATAAAAATATTGAAAGTCGGTACATGTCCAAATCTCTTACTAACAAACTTTTTCTTAAACATCATTTTTATTGGCTTAAGATGGTGGAGAGTTCAAACTTGAGCCAACACATCACCTCATTTAATCAGTTCATAAGTGATTTAATGTGGGTTGATGTGAAATTCAAAGAGGATGATAAGGCATTGATGCTACTGAATTACTTGCCATCAACTCACACGTATGAGAACCTAGTTACCACTTTTACATGGGGGAAAGAGACTGTAAACTTGGAAGAGATGACAAGTGCATTGTTGGGGTTTCATCAAAAGATGAAAATATGTGATGAAAATTCACACGGAGAATTACTTGTTGTGGAAGGTAACCATAATTGTGAGAGAGGAAAATTCAAAAATGGATCGAGTCAAAAAATCTGAACTCAATCCAAGAAAAAAAAAAAAAGGATATCCAGTGTTATAAGCATGCTAAAACGAGGCACATTAAAATGGAGTGTCTAAATTAGGAGAAAGGAAAAACTGAAATGCATAAAGGGACTTCAAAATCAGTAAACATAGTTCGAGAAGAAAATTCAAGTTGCAGTGATGGTGAAGTACTTTTAGTTTCATCGGGTTGGATCACCTCATGGACTCATGGATCCTAAACTTGATATGTTCTTACCATATAACTCCAAATAAGGAGTGGTTCAACACTTACAAGTTGATAAATTCAGGTTCAGTTCTTATGGGAAATGATGTCTCTTGTAAAATCATTAGCATAGGAAGTGTTAGAATTAAAATGTTTGATGGTGTTATAAGATCATTGAGTAATGTAAGACACATATCGGACCTACAGAAGAGTCTCATTTCAGTTGGCACTTTGAATTGTAATGGATCAAATTACAAGTCCAAAAGTGGGATTATGAAGGTGTGCAAAGGTAATTTGATGGTGATGAAAGGGCAACAGTTAGATGGAAATATTTATACACTGCAGGGAACTACTATTGTAGGTGGAGCTGCAGTTGTAGATTCTGAATTTGATGAAACTGTTTTGTGGCATATGTTGCTTGGGCATATGGGTGAACATGGCTAGTATGAAAGAAAATCACAAGAGGAAACTCTTGAAAGGTAGGAAAAAACTGAATTTTTGCAAGTTTTGTGTTCTTAGGAAACAAAATAGGGCATAATTCAAATCAGTTATTCATAATATGGGAGGTATTCTTTATTACATACATTCTGATGTTTGAGGGCTTTTTAGAGTGGCATCATGGGGAGAACATGTTTACTTTATGAGCTTTGTTAACGACAACTCACGGAAAGTTTGAGTATACTTCATGCAGCACAGGTTTGATACATTTTCCAAGTTTAAGTTGTGGAAAGCTGAAGTGAATAACCAAACTAGGAGGAGAATCAAATGCCTCAAGTCAGAAATGGGACTAAGTACATTGTATCTAGGTTCATTGAGTTTTGTGAGCAGCATAGCATTAAGTGACATTTCACTATTAGCCGGACACCTAAGAAAAATGGTGTGGATGAAAGGATGACTCGAACTCTAACTGAAAGCGCTCGGGGTCTCAAGCTTAATGCAGGGCTACCAAAGAACTTCTGAGTCAAGGCAGTTAGTATAACTTCTTTCTTGGTAAGCCAATCACCAAAGGCATCATTAGAGGGGAAAGTGGTAGAAGAGGTATGGACGGGAAATGTGGTAAACTATTCCGGATTGAAGGTATTCAGTTGTCTAGCTTATGGTCACGTATCTAGTGAGGAGAGATCAAAGCTTGATGCAAGGTATAAATGTTGCATCTTTTTGGGGTATCAAAAGGTTGTGAAAGGGTTCAAGTTATGGGATCTAATGGAAAACAAGGTGGTGATCAGTAGGGATGTAGTTTTCAATGAGAAGGCTATGGTGAAGCATACTCAAGAATTTGATGAAGAGAAATAGGAGTCAAAAAACCATAGTAGAGGCAAATATTGTGCAACTGGAGTTAGAAATTCAAGGCAATGATGATGATCTTGGTCCTCCAGTTGTAGGAAGTTCTACCTTGAGAAATCAGCAAGACAACAATATTCCAATATGGAGATCCAGATGCACTATCAAACCACCACCAAGGTATGGGTTTAAAGAGTTGGTATCTTATGCTTTCATTATAGAGACCTGGAAGAAGAAGAAGAAGAAGAATAATAATAATAATAATAAAAATAATAATAATAATAATAATAATAATAATAATAATAATAATAATAGTAATAATAATAAAGGGGGAATTCGGTTTGGTACAGGACCAAACCGTCAACGGTTTGGTAAGCTCAGATAAAACCATTGATGATTTTGAATTACCGAGGGATAGTAAGGGTAAAATGGTGAAAATGGTTTGGTTAAAAAACAAACCGTTGATGATTTTGTCTGGGGCAGTAGCTTATAAATAGGATTTCAACTCATTTCTTTTGGGAAAAAAATGTTCCTCTCTCTCTCTCTCTCTCTCTCTCTCTCTCTCTCTCTCTCTCTCTCTCTCTCTCTCTCTCTCTCTTCGATTTCTCCCCAAGAACTTAGCCAAATTGAAGATGAGACACCATTTATGGGTCCTAGCGCTGATCTTTAATGATTTAACTGGGGTGAATTCGTCATTTGGGCATCCTAGGTACCACTCCAAGGATAAAGTAAGGGAAATAGATTATGTAAGATATTTTTGAAAATTTAATCGATTAAGATGAAGTCTATGACTACATGATTGTTATATATGATTATTTTGAATAATTAGGCATAGGAAAATGATAATTTGATATATTTTATATACGTGTATTTGGGGAAAAACTAGGTATTTGCAGTTAAGTAAATCCTAGAAGATGATTATACATTTGTTTCTCAGTAAAATATATTTTTCCCAGGCAATTATTATATCATGAATTATCACCCAAAATGTGTGGCATGAGTATGATTATTTTTACTACATAAATAAGCTTGTTAGAATATTTTATGATGATACACAACAAAGTATGATTTTGTACAGATTTATGATATAACAGGATTCAAACAGATTCATGATCTGACAACAATTACACAGATTTATGATATGATTGTTTATACCAAATTATGATTATGACAAGATTTATATGGAACTATGAATATGACAGATTTTATACAGACTTATGAAAATGAGATCATGTTACCATTTTATTGTATGAATTGTATGATATGGCAGTAGAACCGTTATGGACTAGATATGTTCAGGAAGCTCAGTACCGTAGCTAGTATTACATGAAGTGCAACCACACTATTAGGAAAGTGTTGGTGGTTGGATATCGATTGTCATTTGAAGTGATGTATCACAGGAGCAGGCTACCCATTGGGTCAAGACGAGGTTGGGTGGGCAATCGTACTACATATATAATAGTTTTGACTTGGCCTAGTAGGCCAACCATGGCTAAGTCCAACCTTCGGGTCACACAACCCAATCATGGGGGTTTATACATGAAGTTATATGATAGTTCCATCAAAGAAATTCTTTTATGTGTATATACATAGATTTATGAAAACATGATTATCTATTAAGTTAAAGTATGTTTGAGTAAAAATTATGTATTTAAAATTTAATGGTGTGAGTTATGGTATATAAATGCCCTTTTCAGTTAAAGTTAAATTAATGATTATGTTTTGCTTATGTAAAGGCTCATTTGCCACACATTGATGATAATTTATTCCATCTTACTAAGAAGTGTCTCACCCCAAATAATTTCAACATTTCAGGAAGTTCTAGGAACCAAACCCAGAGAGCTCAGGGGTGGGATTAATTAGTGCTGTGTGTAGGTAAGTTCTGGTGAGACACTGATATGAGTATGTAAATATGCTTTTGACTGTTTTGAGATGTAAATAATCAGATTATTGGAGGTATATGTATAATTATGGTGGTACTAGAACTCTGGTATAGTTATTGTGGTATTTATATTTTCGTTACATGTTTGATAAGGAGTTATGCACAGGTATACTCGGTACCCCACTTCGGGTTAGGGTCATCACAGTTGTGGTATTAGAGAAGTAGAATTTTCAGGTCATCACAATTGTGGTATTGTCGTGACGCCCCAACACGCGTGTGCCCCAGGCGGCGAAATAAAAATCAATTTTAATTTTTCAAGAAAAAATATGGAATGTTGGAGTTGCCACTAACCTTTAGTGTGGTTAGAACACATGATTACTACCCCGTTAGGGGTAGAATGGGTCTATATTACCAGAGCTGGGGTCGGGAGTTTGGTTACGCGAGAGGAAGGTAGGGGCACCCCCTAAGCGCCCATTCTTACGAACGGTGCCTAACTAATTCGGAATTATCCCTAAGTCAATCTAATAAGTCTCTCAAATTACCCCTCTATTAATGGATTTACAAATATACATGTAGTATAAATAAATAAATAAATAAATAAATAATACAAAAATATATATACAATATATATTCCCTTAGAACTAAAGGTACGTAAAACCCGAAGGCTAATACCCTAACATTAAAATCATAGGGAGAAAATCAAAAATAATTTGCAAAATACACTCCCAAATTTTGGAAATCCTATAGGGTTTTTCTAAGTATAAAAATACTAGTTTGGGAGGTTTCAATATAGGTTAATAATATAATAAGCTAAGATATTAAACTACCATAATACACACAATAATTATAAGAATACATATCTACTACAATATTGTAAATATCATAATAAGTAATAAAATACCATATACCATATATATATACATTAAGATACTAAAGATACTAAAAAGTAATGCCATAAATATTAGAAATAAATATATATATATATATATATATCTGAATAGATAATACCCAATATAAGCATAATAATAATACCGTATATACTAAAAAAAATACTATCATAAATAACACAATATTAACATGCCAAAAATACATAGTACTAAACATTTAAGGTAATACTAAATATCTCAAGATACTAAAAATATCATGGTAAATAATAATGACTATAGTACCACATATGCTAAAAAAAAAATATACTATATTAAATAATATCATATTAATAATAAAAATTATATACTTGATAATAATACCATATTAAGTGGTAAACCATAATATTACATACAATATAAACTCATAATATGTACATGATAATAGAAACGATATTATAACCATAATAAATCTAGATATATAGGTATATACATAATAACATTATACCATGCATAATAATAAAGCAATATGAAATAATATATGACAATATCACCCAAATATACACGTGACAAAAAAATAACAATAAACAATAATATTACAACATACCCTAAAGAGATATGACTTAAATAATACAAGTTCAATAATAATATGTAAACATCAAGCAAATATCTAAACAGAACAAATTGAGAATTAACACAACACCAACCTAAATTAATAAACCATAAATATGAAATAATAAAATAATATATATGTACGATATGTCAAATATCCAATAACGACAAGAACATCAACAATAATAAAACATGATAATCAAATATTCTACAACCAATCCGAAGCATACAACAATAATAATGCAAAAACTAAAATACATAACCTAAATATAATAATAATATAATCACAACCTTCTCCACCAAAACTCACCACCACACACCACAGAATTCTCTTGCCCATATAGTACAAATCAGTCCCTTTAAGCATAGAACACCATTTCACCAGCATTCGTAATTGCCGTACCTAAAAGAAAGAGCAAAACAAAATGCAGGAAATTAGCAAGAAACTACGGGACACCCTGAAAAATGAGATTTTGGCATTAACAGTGCTATGTGTGTGCACTGGGTGTTTGTGTGTTGTATGTGTGAGTTCTGTGTATGGGTGGGTGTGTTTATATGTTTACTGTGTGTGCAGGAGCCTGCTGTGAGGGAATGACAGAGTGAATGGAAAGGGAGAAGAAGACTTCCCTGGCAGCGTGAGTGTAATGGATCTGCAGTAGGTCTCCAAAGCTATTGGGTTCAGTTGGCGGCTGTTCCACGACGGGAGAACAGTGAGAGTGGCGGTTGCAGGTGAGGCGCTCGGGTCTGAACTGGAGCTGTGGTGATCTGCAGTTGCCGGAGCTGGGCGTGAGGGCACTGTGGGATCTCGCCGGGAGCAGGAGTGTTGGCCTCCTGGAACTGGTGTGGTGCAGGGATTGCCGTCTGTGATTCTCGTGGGTAAAGACGACAGCGAGGTTGGGCTCGGCTGCAGTTCATTACAGAGGATGGAGGTCGATGGCGTGATCTGGTGGGACAGCCGTAGGTAAGAAGAAGAAGAAGCAGAAGAAATTTTTTTTATTTTCTTTGGCTGTGCGTGCTAGTGTCATAGAGAAACAAAAGGGAGGGCAGAGGAACCCTGGGGTTTCTACCCCCCTCAATTTCTTATCTTTTTCTTTTTTCTTTCTTTTATAATAGTGATAATAGTGATAATAAAAAACTAATTATAAAAATAATAATAATGGGTGCTCATAAAAAAATAATAATAATAATAGTAATAGTAAATATAATAATAATAATGATAATAATAATAATAATAATGATAATAATAATAATAATAATAATAATAATAATAATAATAATAATAATAATAATAATACTACTACTACTAATAAATAATAATAATAATAATAATAATAATAATAATAATAATAATAATAATAATAATAATGATAATAATAATAATGATGATGATAAGTAATAATAATAATAATAGTAAATAAAAATAATAGCAATAATAATATAAAAATAATAATAATAATAATAATAATAATAATAATAATAATAATAATAATAATGAGGATGATGATAAATAACAATAATAGTAGATAAAAATAATAATAATAACAACAATAATAATTTAAAATAAAGATAATAATAATAATAATAATAATATATACAAATAATTATAAGAAAGTAATAATAAAATAAAGATAAAAACTACTAATACTAATAATAATAAAATAATAAAAATAAAATAACAATAATAAAAATTCTAATACTAATGATGATGATGATGATGATGATAATAACAATAATAATAATAATAATAATAATAATAATAATAATACTACTACTACTACTTATAATAACAATAAAAAAAAAGGGTAATAATAGTAATACTAATAATAATAATAATAATAGTATAGTAATGATGATAATGATAAATTTTGGCTCTGAGCAAAAATAGGGTGTCTATAGGTATCAGAGCCTAAGTTTCTAGGTTCTATAGACTTTAGTGGATAACAATACCGGAGTATAGGAATAAATTCTGATGAGGGTAGGAAATTGGTAGATTAGGAATTTAGTAAGTCGTGATTGGAGGTCAAAGTGGAATTTTGGGTTTGTCTCGCAGCCTGGAGGTAGAAATTTCGTGACGGTCTTCTATGATTTTTCTAAGATGATGGTCTCAAGAAAGCCATGGAAAACTATCGACAGTTTTTGTTTCTGAGCAGCAAGACTGGGACTTGAAATGGGAAATTTGAACGCTAAGTTGATTCATTCGTATAAGAGAAGTTCCTAGGATAGAGTGTATTTTATAGTAATTTAGTTAAATGATTGTACCGGTCGTGTTATGATATAGGATTCTAAGATTGTTTTCTATCCTATTTTCAAGATGGACCCTAAGAATAACAATGCAAATGTTGGATGTAGTTGCAATGTAGGGGCTTCCAGCATGGGTGGCAGTGATTTTGATCAAGTACTACGTAGTGTAGCTTAGTAGGTTATGGCGGAGATTGCACACTATTCTAAGGAACATAATTGCTCACCAGATGATCAAGGCTGCACCATAGAGCAGTTTACCTGAATGAATCCCCTAGCTTTCTCAGAAGGAGGCGACCCAACCATTGTAGAGAATTGGGTACAAGAGATTGAGAAGATACTGGCAGTGTTCCATTGCACTAATGAGCAGAAAGTCCTCTATGTCACATTTAAGATGACGGGAGGGTCCGAGCGGTGGTGGTTAACTATGAAGCTACTTGTGGAGCAAAGGTCAGTACCCACAGCACTGAGTTGGAATCACTTTATAGAGTTCTTCTTTGATCTATACTTCCCCCCTCCATAAGGGATGCTAAGGCGCAAGAGTTTCTAAACCTAACCCAGGGGCAATTGACTGTGCCGCATTATACAGGCAAGTTTATTGAGCTATCTTGCTTTACCCCACACATGATTCTAGATGAGTTCAAAAAGGTGCAGAGGCTCAAGAAGGGCCTGAGACAGGAGATTTACGAGAAAATTCCGATTTTACAAGTTCGGGATTTCTTGAATTGGTGGATAAAGCCACCATAGTATAGACAAGCCGATAGAGAAGCACAGGGTTGCAAAGCCAGAGGAAGTGGCCCACGCCTCTTGGATTTCAAGCAGGTACAAGTCAGGGTCCATGGAGAAGAAATAATAACAGTGCAAGGCAGAGACAAGAGATGGGGAGTCAAGAGTATTGGAGTACCCAATTATACCCTACTTGTCCTAGATGTAACGAGAGATATGTAGGGGAATGCCGAGTTGGAACAAATGCCTATTACCAATGCAATAGACCCGGCCATATTGCATGAGATTGTCATGCATTGCAAGGCAGTGCTCCCACTCGTAAGCGTTACCAGGGAAATGACCAGGTACCCCAAGGCAACCAGTGGAGGAACATTGCCTCGACGGGGGTTTATGCACTTACACTAGGAGACGTAGAGAATGTAGGTGATGTGGTGACAGGTACTATTTTTATGCTTTCAAATAAAGTTGTTGTTTTGTTTGATTTGGGGGCAACACATTCATTCATAACCCGGGAGTATATCAAATTGTGTAGGATAGTAGCTCAGCTATTAGACGCTGAATTACCTATGGCCACACCAACAAGATCAATAGTGGTATGTAGTAAAGTGCTTAAAGATTATCCAGTGGGTATTTAGGGGAAAATGCTACCACAAATCTACCACGTGAAAGCTTGGTTTATTTTAAACCTTTCAACAATAGCAATCACCACATAATCAACTAAGTTGCGAATGACTATACCAATAAGCAATCATAGATATATATATATATATATATATATATATATATATATATATATATGAAATTTGAAAACACAATATGAATTTTTACCTTTAGCAAGTTCAACTATTAACTCTGAATTCCAACAATGAACATGTATATTCTTAAAGCAAGATTCAATAAATTTAATCAAGTGAGTATCCTTCTTATACTTGAACAATCAAACAACTTAAAATAACTTTACCTCAGCCAACCAAAACTTAATTTAGAGTTTCAGCACTAGTTTGAATTTCACCTAGAATCTTAAACTATACACAATATTAACAAACCAATTTAATTATTCAAAGTGAACTCAATCAAATATCAGCATTCAATCGATTTTCCTAATAAATTTAAAACATACACAGTAGTTAATAAGTGCAAAATTTAAAGAGATAGGGAAAGAAGCTTGAACACAAATTTTTTACAAGGTTCAGCTTCCCGGCTACATCTTTGTCCCATGAAACTTGCTGTGAGGATTTTCCTTTCCCACTTCGTTCAATAGGTGGAGTAGCCTCTATATGTTGGAAGGTGGAGACCCCTCTCTAGCAAGAACACCCTCTCGCTAGGCAACAACTTTATCCCCGAGTCATCAATTTGCAAAAACAGCAAATCAGTTTGTTCGTACTAGTTGAATACTCTCACAATGGAGTAGATTTGGTGCAAAGATAAACACTATATAGTCTATACAAAAATTTGCAATGAAGCTCACAAAGAATTCGAAAGTTTTTTGATTTGTAATATGAGAATTTTAGAAGTAGAAATCAGAAATCAATTAGGGATTTTTGAGAATATACACATCAACTTTTTCAAAGTATAAATCAAAGAGTATTGAATGATTTTCAATGTGTATGTATGTATATTGGTGCCCTAATGAGCAAATAATAAGCCTTATATAGATAAGGAAAATTCTTGCCATTTTCCCCAAGTTTGGAAACCATATCTTTCAAAATAGGAAAGAAATTAGCGCAGTTTGAAAGTTTAAAACATGAACTTCAGTTGCCTGAACCATACATTCAAGCGCCTGAACTATTTTACATATGTGCTCCAGAACTGGCAGTAGCAGTTCAATCGCCTAACCTGATGTTTTGATTTCTTCTACATTGGCAGTAGCAATTCAGTTGCTTGAGCAATAGGCCTCAGTTGTCTGAACACTATGTAACTCAATATTTTTCATATTTTGATTCCAAAACTTGTTTGTATTTACTTTGAAAAGCATTTTTGACTTTATATAAATATTTTCTAGATTCCTAAGTAGGTCTCTAAGTCCAATATTAATTCCTAAGAGCTTCATAAACAAATTTAAAGTTTAAAAGTACTTATATGAGACTCTAAGAATATTCAAATAATTAGAACCTAAGTCTTCATGTATTTCGCTTTAACGTTGTCCAAGCTTGATCAATACTTCAATGAGCTTGATTTCTTCATGACTTGCAATCTTAGGCTAGACTTCATTCAATCTTTACCAAGTATAACCATTGTGCTTTGTGAAAAATATAATGCCTGAAATTTAACTTGAAATCATAATTAGTATCCTTAGTTTATCATCAACACGATATTTAGCCTTGTTAGGCCAACAACTACATAAGAATCGAACTTGAGAGTTAGTGGAGCTTCCAAATGGGAAGAGGGTGATAGGTTGCAAATGGGTGTATAGGAAGAAGGAAACAATTTCAAAAATGGAAGGAGAGAAATTCAAGGCACAGTTAGTGGCAAAAGGGTAGTAAAAAAAAAAGGGAATAGATTATGATGAAATCTTTTCATCTATAGTCTGACACACTTCCATTAGGATTGTGTTGGGGTTAGTAGCTCATTATGATCTGCATTTGGAACAAATGGACGTGAAGACAACATTTCTCTATCGTGACTTGGAGGAACATATTTATATGGTACAACCAGAGGGATTTAGTGAACCCGAGCAAGAGCACTTAGTTTGCAAGTTGAAGAAGTCTCTTTACGGGCTAAAACAATCTCCAAGGCAATGGTACAAAAGATTTGATTCCTATATGATCAGGATAAACTATAGAAGATGTGAGTGTGGCTACTACATGTATGTGAAGAAGTTTGATGATCGTTTATTATTTTCTTATTGTTGTATGTCGATGACATGTTAATAGTTGTGAAGGATTTAAATGGGGTAAATCAGTTAAAGGATCAGTTGCATAAAGAGTTTGACATAAAGGATCTTGGTCCAACCAAGAAGATACTTGGGATGGAGATTCGCCATAATAGAACTGTGGGAAGGTTGTGGTTATCATAGGGCGGTTATGTGGAGAAGGTGTTGGAAAGGTTCAACATCATTGATACAAAACCAGTATGTACACCTTTAGCGAGTCACTTTAAATTGTTTATTGCTGAATGCCCAAGTACGGATGATGATATCTGGGACATGTCAAAGGTCCCTTATGCTAGTGTCGTGGGGAGTTTAATGTATGCCATGGTATGTACAAGACTAAACTTAGCACATGTAGTAAGTGTGGTAATTAAATTTCTTTTTGATCTAGGTAGACTGCACTGCGAAGCTATCAAATGGATTGTCAGATACTTACGGGGCACTTCTAATTATGACATCATATTCAGAAAGCAATAGGATAGTCCATCAGTTGTGAGGTTTGTTGATGCTGATTATGTAGGGGATATGGATGACATAAGGACTACAACGGGTTATGTTTTTACCCTTGTGGGAGGACCTTTATGTTGGAGGTCCATGGTACAATCCTTGGTGGCATTGTCTACAACTGAATCCGAATATATGGCAGTTGCCGAAGCTACAAAGGAAGCCTTATGGGTTACTAAGTTGGTCAAGGATCTAGGTATACGATGAAGTGGAGTTGTGTTGCAATGTGACAGTTAGAGTGTCATTTACTTGGCGAAGAATCAAGTGTACCATGCTAGAACCAAGGATATGGATGTAAGGTTCCACAGGGTTTGGGAATTGATTACTTCAGGTAAACTTGTATTGGAGAAGGTTCACACATCTAAAAAAAAAAAAAAGCCCCATACATCTTTACAAAATCGGTTACTACTGAAAAGTTCGAGCATTGCTTGGACTTGCTTTGTGTTTCCAAGTCTTAGAGGGGAGACAGACCTAACCTAACACTCTAAGGTCAAGGTGGAGCATGAGACTACGTTTTTGGGTTCTCCTAAGGGGCAAAAATTCGCCAAGGTGGAGATTGTTGTGTTTAGTGGCTCATATTCTTAAGTGGTGGACATACACAAGGAAGAAAAGCATAGTTGAATTAGTATTGGGGGAAACCGTTGATGGTTTGGCTCTTACCATCGACAATTTGGATAAAATCTCAGAATGTCTGCTCTTAGTATTTTTCTATTGCTGTAACCAATGATGGCTGTTTGAATGTTGCTAAGATGGTTTGCTCTCGGTATATAGAATAAGTATATGCATGGATATAACAATTTAATATTTCTTAAAATAAATATCTTAGGGAATAAAAATTGACAAAATTATTCATTATAAATATATGTTAATTTTATCCTATAGAATCTAGAAGTATTGAGACATAAGTTATAACATTATTAACATGATATTTGTTAATGCCCAGATTTTTAAAAAGTGTTAATCATATTAAATTATATGAAAAGTTTGTGGAAGCAAGAAAATCAGTAATCTTGATTCAATTTATTTTAAGTCTCACTATTTCTAAAATTATAATTGAGTGTGCTTTTTTCAAGTATGAATATTGTTAAACAATTAAAAATGGTTATCTTGCGAATTACTTAATTATACATATCAAGAAATAAACAATTCAAGAATTTGATATTGATTTGATAATTGAAGACTTTTATGAATGAAAGAAGTGGCAAGCTGTTGACCTCATAGGTCACCCCCGATTTTGATAATGACAAATACTTGTTGTATTTGATGGCTATCTAAGGATATGTGCAGGTATATAATTAGAAAATCAAAATGATGGCACATAAAGTAGAGCGTGAAGACCTTGAATACCATATTTATGTTGTACTTTAAATTCATTTTATGTAATGCGGGTCTGTAATAGTAAATAGGAGAAAAATGGTCTATAATAATCAAATGCATTACATGCATGATATGATAGGTAAGCTTAAAAAGACCTAGAATGACCATAGAATCCACATGCATGCATAAATATATATATGCTTATATGAATATGATGAATAAATAAGGGAGTTAGAACCGAAATGCATTAAAAATGCATGTTCGGTCGACCGAATCGGAACATATAAAAATATTCGATTGACTGAACCGATTAGCGGTCAATAGTTTGACCATAGCTTGGTTGACTGCACCATGCCAAGTTCATATAACTTGGTCGACCAAACTCCCACTGGGTCAACGTTTGACTCCTCGGTTAACTGACCAAAAATATACGCGCAACGCCCTGGTCAACCGAACCCCCACAATAAGAATCCAACTACCTAGTCAATTGAACTTCATGATTCAAAATCACCTGGTTGACCAAACCATACGGAAATGAAAAAATTGCCCTTGGGACCCTTAGTCTGGCTGACCGAACTCTCAGTTCAAATTTCTCCCGATCGACCGAACTTTGTCACTTGGTCAACCGAACCTCAAGTCTGATTGACCGATGCTCTTGAGTTGGAAAATTTTTTACCACAGTTAAATTTTTTAAAACAAGGTTAATTATGCTAAATTGTTTTAAAACAATCCTAAAAATACCCTATGTATCATGTATGGTTATAATAATGGGGTAGTCTATATATACCCTCTCATTTGAAATGATTAGCACCTAATTAGCAATCTTGATTAGCAAAATTCTCTGAAATTCAAAATTCTCATATACTCATTTTGAAGCCTCCTACACTTACTCTTGCTAGTTCTTATTGCAAAAATCCCTTCATAAGTGTGTGCTTCAGTGTTCTTCTTATTAAGCCTTTGCTCTCCCATGCTTGGTTGATTGAGATTATTTCTTTGGAAGCAAAGCTTTAAGTTTTTCCTAGGAGACTTTATTGATAAGTCTTCCTTAGGAAAACTTTATTTGAGCTTATGAGTATTGCATTCTCATTACAATATCTCAAAGAGTTTGCATTGCCTTTTGATTGCTAAAAATACTTTTCAAATCATTTTCAAATATCTCGTGTGATTTACTTTGAGAAATATTTGTTGATACATTCGTGCATGTGCAAAAAAATCATTGTAGCAATATCCTTTGATTGGTTTTATCTTCTTGAACACAAAGATCAAATCATTTTTAAAAAATAAATTTGAATATCTCTTGAGGTTTATATTTGTAGAAAAATATTTGTTGAGATATTTAAAGTGTGCTAAGGATCTTTGTTTGTGCATTATGATTGAAATCATTATTTTGACACAAAGATCATATCACGTACACTTTTACGCACTGATTGCAATATTTGCATAAATATTAGAGAGTAGACACTTAGACCACATTACGCTTACTTCATCATATCATTCGGTGGTGTATTGATTAGTTGGGTACATATCTACTTTACTGAGAAGCATAATCATTGTACCAGTTTCATTATTGAGAAATACTATTGTATTCTAGGCATGGCATGAGGGTGCGGTAATCCAACCCGATAAGAATTGTTTGTAAAAGTTGAGGTCAGCCCTGTGCTAATTGACCAAGTTGTTTAGGTCCTTCTCCACCCGTTAAGTGAGCCTTATAGTGGTAATCCTTGTGCTTGTTAGCCAAGGCAGGGACGTAGGTAGTTTGGTAAACCTCGATAACATTTCTGGGTGTCATCTTTATTTACTGCTTTCTGTGCATGCTTGGTTAATTTAAATTGTGCAATTTAATTTCCACTATATATTTAAATTGAGTTAATTCATCTGCACTAGATTGACCTTAGGGTTGTGTAATACTGATGTTAGGGGATTGACCTAGGGCGTCACTTTTGAAAATACCAATTCACCCCCCCTCTTGGGATTACGGTAAAACTAACAATTGGTATCAGAGCCACGTAGCATAGACTTAATTGTTAATTTGCAAAAGATCTAGGATGGCTCATTGCACCATGACCCCTTTCCTTAAGGAACCCTCTTCCATAGGACCTCCCATTTTCAGTGGTGTTAATTACACCTTCTAGAAATAGAGGATGCGCATCTACCTTCAAAATATAGATTGGAAGGTTTGGAGGATTGTCTTTAAGGGAAAATATGTGCCTATGAAAACAGAGGGTGAAACTAGAGTTCCTAAAACTGAGGAAGAATATAATGATGATGATATGTAAGCTGTTAGTTTGAATGTCACTGCTATAAATAATTTCTATTGTGGTATTGATGTGAATGAGTTTAATAGAGTAATGGCATGTGCTACTGCAAAAGAAATCTGGGATAAATTAAAAGTCACATATGAAGGCACTACGGATGTAAAAGATAGTAGGATAGACATGTTGACTAGTGAATATGAGGCTTTTAGGATGAATGTAAGTGAGTCCATTTAGAGTATGTACACTAGATTCACACACATTATAAACTCACTGCATGCATTAGGTAAGACCTATCCTACATATGAGATGATTAGGAAGATCCTTAGAGGCTTGCCTATTGTTTGGGAAGCTAAGGCTACAGCCATTTCTGAGGGTAGAGACCTTAAGGCCATGACTCTAGATGAATTGATAGGTTCCTTGATTACCTATGAGTTAGCTATAAATGAGAGACTCAATGAACATAATAGGGAAAAAAAGGTGACTGCATTGAAAACTTCAACTAATACATCTAGTGAATGCAGCGAACCTGACTCTGAGGATTATATGGCCATGCTAACTAGAAAATTCAACAGATTCTTTAAGAAGAATAGAAATTCATACAAAAGATATAGGGAGTTTGCATCTGAGAAGGGAGAGTCTAGTAAAAGACAAGAAAAATCAAATGCACCCACGTGCTAAAATTGCAACAAGGTTGGGCACATCAAGCCGGACTGCCCACTACTGAAAAAAGATGCTAGGAAAAAGAAGAAAGCCATGAAAGAAAGCACTTCATGGGATAAATTAAGTAGCAGTGACTCAGACTCAGGCTGCAGCAACTCAGAGGTTGCTAATCTGTGCTTGATGGCACATGATGATGAGGTATTGTCTTCTTGCTCTTTATCTTCATATTATTCTTTTGATGATTGTGATTTTGATTGCATGCCTATGTTTAGAGAATTACAATTTGAATATATTCATGTATCTAAACTATTGAATAAAATAACCAAAAAAAATGATGATCTAAAAAGGAAATGCAAAAATTGGTCAAAATTGTTTGGATTTGCAAAAACCTCTCATGCTTCGATTTTGAAAGAAAAAGATTCATTGCTAAGCTTGAGAGGACATTGGAGGATAGCTCCAAAATTGTTTTTAAATTCACCAAGGGAAAATGCAATTTTGAAAAACTACTTGGTGCCCAAAGAAATTCTCTAAGTAAAGAGGGTCTAGGTTTTAATGGCATTGAAAATGTTAGACGACCTAATCTTCACTTGGGACATTTCACACACGAATCAAAATCTCAAGTCCCACCTAAAGATCCAAAGTGTAGAATGAAATGTTTTAAATGCAAACAAATTGGCCATATTCAGTTTGACTGTCCATTTAGGAATAAGCATGCGAAAATTAGAAAGGTGTGGGTAGTTAAGGGTGATCCAGTCACTAACACCCGTGGACCCAACAAATTTGGGGACCATTGTCAATCACTTAGTCTATCTTGTAGGTGTGCTTGAGATCGTCCTCCTCCAAGGATAGGTGGTACCTGGACAGCGGGTGCTCATGGCATATGACCGAAGACAAGGCAAAATTTGCGTCTATCATTCCCAAGGATGGAGGATATGTGATGTTTGGCGACAATGCAAAGGGACTCATCATTGGCATAGGTAAGGTCGGTAAGGATCCTTCCCTAGTTATTGATAATGTTCTATTAGTTGATGGGTTGAAGCATAACTTATTAAGAATAAGCCAATTGTCTAATAAAGGATATAAGGTTTCATTTGAAAATGATAAACGTATAGTTGAAAATAAATAAGATCATAAAATTCTTTTCACTGCAGACCGACATGAAAATGTAAATACTACTACTTTTGACAATTTAGCTTCACAAACAAGTAACTTGTTTTTCTACAATAAATGAAGCTAGTTGGTTATGGCATAAGTGCTTAGGACACGCCAGCATGCACTTATTGTCAAAACTAGTAAGAAAAGATTTAGTAAAAGGCTTGACTAAAACACCATGTTTGAAAGATAAAATCTGTGATGCATGTCAAATGGGTAAGCAAACAAAATCAAGTTTTAAGAAAAAGAAATTCATATCTACTAGACCACTTGAAATGCTTCACTTGGATTTGTTTGGTCCTAATTCTGTGCAAAGTCTTGGTAGTAAATCATATGCTTTTGTCATCGTTGATGACTTTTCGAGGTTCACATGGGTGCTATTTCTCTCACATAAAAATGAATCATGTGAACAGTTTACTAAGCTTTGCAGGAGAATTCAAAATGAAAAAGGCTATAAGATAACTCACATTGATAAAGGTACTGAATTTAAAAATGAAGGGATAGAAGATTATTGTGACTTAGAGGGTATATCATACAACTTTTCTGCACCTAGGACCCCTCAACAAAATGGTGTGGTTGAAAGAAAGAATAGGTCATTACAAGAAATGGGTAGGACCATGTTGAATGAGCATAAGCTACCTAAATATTTTTGGGTTGAGGCCATAAATACTACATGTTATGTCATGAATAGGGTGTTGATTAGACTGTCACTTAATAAAACCCCTTATGAATTGTGGAACAGCCATAAACCTAATATTTCTTATTTTCAAGTTTTTGGTTGTAAATGCTATGTGCTTAGGGATAATGAACATTTAGGGAAATTTGATTCTAAATCTAATGAAGGCATTTTCCTAGGTTATGCTCTTAACAGTAAAGCATATAGAGAGTTTTCAATAAAAGAACATTGACTATCATTGAATCTATCCATGTCGTATTTGATGAATCTAATCTATTTTCTAAGAAAGATGGTGAAGATGATATTGACATTAGAAAATTCTTAGACAAGTTATCTATTGAAAACAATGCAAGTGAAAATTAAGAAATAAATGATAAATCATCTGAAGATAATGACAATGAAAATGAAGTTCAGGAGTTGCCTAGAGATTGGAAATTCATTAGGAACCATCCTATAGATCAAATCATAGGTAAACCATCCTGTGGTGTAGCCATAAAGAACCTAGTGAGTCATTTTGCTTTCTTGTCCTAAAAAGAACCTAAAAATATTAAAGAAGTAATAGAGGATGAGTCTTGGGTAATGTCCATGCAAGAAGAACTTAATCAATTTGAAAGAAGCAAAGTGTGGACCCTAGTTCCTAGGCCAAGTGATTATACAATTATTGGAACCAAATCGGTATATAGAAATAAGAAAGATGAGAATGGGGTAGTAACTAGGAATAAGGCTAGACTAGTCGCCCAGGGTTATAATCAGGAAGAGGGAATTGATTTTGATGAAACCTATGCTCTCGTTGCTAGGATGGAAGTCATTCGTATGCTACTTGCTTATGCCGCTTTTAAAAATTTTAAGTTGTTTCAAATGGATGTTAAAAGCGCTTTTCTAAATGGCTATATTATTAATAAGGAAGTGTATGTAGAACAACAACCCAGTTTTGAAAATCATAAATATCCAAATCATGTATACTGGTTGTCTAAGGTCTTGTATGGACTGAAACAAGCTCCTAGAGCTTGGTATGAAAGGCTTAGCGGTTTTCTACTAGAAAATGGGTTTACCTGTGGCAAGATTGACACTACTCTCTTAATCAAATCCAAAAATGATGATATGCTCCTAGTTCAAATTTATGTTGATGATATCATTTTTGGAGCAACCAATGATGAGTTGTAATGAGTTTTCCAAATGCATGCAAAGTAAATTTGAAATGAGCATGATGGGTGAGCTTAGTTTCTTTTTAGGGTTGCAAATTAAACAAGCTAAATATGGAATTTTTATATGTCAATCCAAATATGTTAAGGATTTGTTAAAGAAAGTTATCATGGAAGACGATAAATTTCATGGTACTCCTATAAGTTCTTCCACTAAGTTTGATAAAGATGAACAAGGAATCCCTGTTGATGTAAAATTATATCATGGTATGATTGGGAGTCTCTTATATCTTACTGCTAGTCGACCTGATATCTTGTTTAGTGTATGCACGTGTGCTAGGTTTCAGACCGCTCCTAAGGAATCTCACCTAGTAGCAATTAAATGAATCCTTAGGTATCTAGTTGGAACTATAGAGTTAGGGTTATGGTATCCTAAGCATACAACCATTGAGATTGTTAGTTATACTAATTCTGACTTTGCCGGTAGTAAGATTGATAGGAAGAGTACTAGCGACACTTGTCACTATAAAGGACAATATCTCATTTCTTAGTTCTCTAAGAAACAAAACTTAGTTGCCCTATCTACAGCCAAAGCAGAATATATCGCAACTGGAAGTTGTTGTGCTCAAACTCTTTATATGAAACAACAACCTATGGACTTTGGATTGCACTACGATACGGTCCCGATTAAATGTGATAATACTAGTGCAATCAATATCTCTAAAAATCCTATCTCACATTCACGAACAAAACACATTGAAATTAGACATCACTTCCTTCATGAGGGGATGCGGTTCTTGAGTTTGTATGCACTAGTGAGCAGTGGGCAGATATTTTCACTAAACCACTTCCACAAGATAGGTTCATACAAATTAGATGTGAACTAAGTCTCATGCATAGTAGAGATGTTTCCTAGATATTTCATAGTTGGCATAAACTTAGGGGGAGCTGTCTAATAATTTCAAAGTCTAACAATTAATATAACAATTAAAATCTTTCATTGGCTTGGACTTTATGAAATTGGTTATGTTTTGTAATGCACAATTCTCATATCTACTGCATGATGATGATTGTATTTATGTTTTATGTATTGACTATACTAAAACTATTTGAGTTGAGTAGTTGTGGATAAACTATTAGATCTTAAAAACTCCAAATAGGTCTTTTTTATACAAGATTTTTTTTTTGAGAAATGTCTTATTTTCAAACAGCATGCTGCCAAAATTTTTTAAAATTTCCCAAACTCATCGTGTATGCTAATGATTTATAC
The DNA here is from genome assembly GCF_029873635.1 of Malania oleifera. Taxonomy (NCBI): domain Eukaryota; kingdom Viridiplantae; phylum Streptophyta; class Magnoliopsida; order Santalales; family Ximeniaceae; genus Malania; species Malania oleifera. The sequence goes on along the minus strand of NC_080429.1, from coordinate 49,004,105 downwards.
CCATTGCCTAAAGCTATTACTTTCATGGCGCTTTTTGCTGTTGCCAAAAGGGGGAGATGGATAGGAGGCAAAAAATTGGGTTGCACTTGCTGGGTTGCACTTGAACTTAAGAAAAATAATTTGCATTAATGAACTTTTACAAAATTCATATTGTTAGGGGGAGCCTTATAAGGCTATACCCAATTTTTGCATGGTGTATTTGTCATCATCAAAAAGGGAGAGAATGTTAACCTTATAGGTCACACCCGATTTTGATAATGACAAATATTTGTTGTATTTGACGGCTATCAAAGGATATGTCCAAGTATATAATTAGCAAATCAAAATGATGGCACATGAAGTAGAGCATGAAGACCCTGAAGACCATATTTATGTTGTACTTTAAATTTATTTAATGTAATGCAGGTCTGTAATAATAAATAGGAGAAAATGGTCTATAATAATCAAATGCATTATATGCATGATATGATGGGTAAGCTCAAAAAGACCTAGAATAACCCTAAGATCCACATGCTTGCATAAACATATATTCTTATATGAATAGGGTGAATATATATAAGGGAGTTGGAATCAAAATGCATTAAAAATCATGTTTGGTCAACCGAACAGGAACATATAGAAATATTCGGTCTACCGAACCGATTAGTGATCAATAGTTTGACCATGGCTCGATCGACCGTACCATTCCAAGTTTATATAACTTGGTCGACTAAACTCCCACCGGGTCAATGTTTGACTCCTCAGTCAACTGACCAAAAATATATGGGCAACGATTGGTCGACCAAACCCCCACGTTGAGAATCCAACTACCCAGTTGACCAAACTTCATACTTCAAAATCACCTGGTCAATTGATTCGCATGGAAATGAAAAAATCGCCCTTGGGACCCTTCGTCTTGTCGACCGAACTCTTAGTTAAAATTTCTCGTGATCAACCGAACTTTGTCACTTGGTCAACTGAACCTCAAATCCGGTCAACCGATGCTCTCGGGTTGGAAAAAATTTTAACCGTAGTTAAATTTTTTAAAACATTGTTAATTGTGCTAAATTTTTTTGAAATTATCCTAAAAATACCCTATGTATCCTAAACGGTTATAATTATGGGGTAGTCTATATATACCCCCTCATTTGAAAGGATTAGCACCTAATTAGCAATCTTGATTAGCAAAATCCTTCGAAATTCAAAATTCTCATGTACTCATTTTGAAGCCTCCTACACTCACTCTTGCTAGATCTTATTGCAAAAATCCCTTCGTAAGTGTGTGCTTTAGTGTTCTTCTTATTAAGCCTTTGCTCTCCCATGTTTGGTTGATTGAGATTATTTTCTTTGGGAGCGAAGCTTTAAGTTTTTCTTATGAGACTTTATTGATAAGTCTTCCTTAGGAAAACTTCATTTGAGCTTGTGAGTATTGCATTCTCATTGCAATATATCAAAGAGTTAACATTGCCTTTTGATTGTTAAGAATACTTTTCAAATCATTTTCAAATATCTCGTGTGATTTACTTTGAGAAATATTTGTTGATACATTTGTGCATGTGCAAAAAGATCATTGTAGCAATATCCTTTGATTGGTTTTATCTTCTTAAACACAAAGATCAAATCACTTTTAAAAAATAAATTTGAATATCTCTTGAGGTTTATATTTGTAGAAAAATATTTGTTGAGATATTTAAAGTGTGCTAAGGATCTTTGTTTATGCATTGTGATTGAAATCATTATTTTGACACAAAGATCATATCACGTACTCTCTCACGCACTGATTGCAATATTTGCATAAACATTAGAGAGTAGACACTTAGACCACATCGAGCTTACTTCATCATATCATTCAATGGCGTATTGATTAGTTGGTTACATATCTATTTTACTGAAAAGCATAATCATTGTACCGGTTTGATTATTGAGAAATATTGTTGTATTCCAGGTATGGCCTGGGAGGGCAATAATCCAGCCTGGTAAGGATTGTTCGTAAAGGTTGAGGTCAACCCTGTACTAATTGACCAGGTTGTTTAGGTCCTGCTCCACCCGTTAAGTGAGCCTTATGGTGGCAATCCTTGTGCTTGTTAGCCAAGACGGGAACATAGGCAATTTGCCGAACCTCAATAATATTTCTGGGTGTCATCTTTATTTACTGCTTTCTTGTGCATGCTTGGTTAATTTAAATTGTGCAATTTAATTTCCACTGTATATTTAAATTGAGTTAATTCATCTGCACTAGATTGACCTTAGGGTTGTGTAATACTGATGTTAGGGGATTGACCTAGGGCATCAATTTTGAAAATACCAATTCACCCCCCCCCCCCCCACCTCTTGGGATTATGGTAAAGCTAACACAACCACAATTATAGGATCATTGCTCAAGTTAGATTATTTGTTTGTAATTGATCTTTTGATTTTATTTATTTTTTGGTTGTATGTGGCATGCTTGTAGTGATTTTTTGAATCTTTTTTTAACTATTTTCGGATATATTACTCGTGATTCTAATTAATGAAATCTCTTTTTAAAAAAAATAAAATTCTTGCATCTTAATAAGTAGATAATTTAGTTAAAAATCAATGAAAGTTATAAAAAATTACAAGCATACTAGTACAATCTTAACAATTTCTTCTCTTTTTTTTTTTTTTTTTGTATACTTTGGCCTCTCTAACTATGTTTTTTGAATTTGTCTTTACCAGCTATACCAACTTCATGTGCATACTAGGCTTATGCTCAATCGGACTTATACTGGTCTCTTTGTTGTTGAGAATTTTAGAGGTCTTAGATGCCTAATTAATCTTGAACCTTATCTGAGCTCATTGCTCTCCGAGTTACTTAAGAAATCATAGATGCCTCAAATTAATTTGATCGCTATTTAGCCTCACTACCTTATGGTAATTTTAAGAGTTCTTACATTCCTTAATTCATCTTGAACCCTATCTAGGTCCATTGCCCTTATAGTGATTTTAAAAGGGCTTTGATGCATGAGTTAATCTTGAACCTTTTGGGTTCATGGCCTTTCAGATTTTTGTACTAGCTTTTCAAGTGGATAGGGATTTTTTTTTTTTCCTTTTGATGGTGATATTTGGGTGGTCATTGGTGAACCTCACGTTCTTAAACTTGATTGCTTCCATGTTGCATTTCTGAGAAGGGTTCCCTACTTTTGGGGGGTAGGTGGTTTTAATCATTGCCAAGTTATATTGTAGCAAGGCATACCATACATTTAGTGAACATCGAGATAAAAAATGGCTTGATTATTCCATAGGTCATAAAATACATGATAATTTTGTGTTGTAAATGCATATTACAAAGTCTAGCATGTCATGGGTGTCCAACATCATAAAATCATCCTCTATTTTGATGGCAACATTCAAAAAGCTGTTGATTCACCTTACACTGATATTTGATTGTTGCTATTCCATGCTCCAACAAAAGACCTTTACTTGTGAAGGCAAGTGGATTTGATCATCATCATGTACATCATCCTTTGACAAAGAGACTTTACTCAAACAAGACATGCAAATTGTATTGTCACTACACCACACTATGTTAGAGAGATCTTTAAAATAGATGGATTTATTATTGCCATGTTGTGCTTTAGCAAGTGATGGGGATCAGCAGCCTTTACTCCTTTCCTTCACTGATATGGTGACATGTTGACCTCTAAATGTACTATTTTGCAGGAACCCATGAATTGATGTACAAATTTCTCTATCAAAACCTTCCCATCTTCAAAAAGTTTGAACACAAAAGTTGTGGGAAGTTTTGTTAGATTTCTTTTGATACCAAGCTCGCCCTATTTGGAGTTTCTAGTAGAAGTTATGCCCCAAATACTAAAGGGTCTTCATGGCTGAAATTGTCCATCATCAACTCGCAAAATTTTATTGAGAGTCTCGACCAGGGCATGACCAGGACACCATGAGGTGTGAACAAGTCTCTTGCACACTAAAAATTCTAGAAAACTTTGACCAGGAGTGCTACCAGGAGCCTTGGGGGTGTGACCTAGTAAAAAATATTGTCATTTGAGCACTAAAATAAGCAAGTTCGAGACCCATGTGGACCTTACAAGCTTTTATGGACCCCATACGGATGTGGACGCCTCCTTTTGACTTTTATTTAATATGTAGTATTGCAAGACAACTTGCTTGCATGTGCTTCTTAGTAAGTTGTTCTTAGTAAGCTGTGAGTGTGCATTTATTTCTTTGTCTCCCATGCTTGTATAAGAAGTGTAAGCTATTTAATTGTCTTGTCTCCTTTGTGCTAAGTCTTTATATTCTCCATTGTAAGAGTTGAAAGTAGCTAAGTTTGAATATTGATATTGAAAGAAATTTCCTTTGCTGAACCTCATTATCGCTTTGTCCAATCCTTGTGATTGGCTACATCATTCTCTCTAGAGATCAGGTGGTAAGAGATCACTAACCTATCCTACAACTCCATCTCCATATTCTCCCACCCTCACTTTCATGGCCACCACCAAAGTTACACCACACTACCAGCTCTTTCATATCACCACACAGACACCATCAATCCTTTGCATTGCTACATTCAATTGGAATCTCACAAGCTTGCACAAAGGACTCTAGGTGATCTCACTGCTTGTTGAACAATGTTAAGAATCCATAGATTCTCATGGTAACTTCAGTTTCTTTTTGAACTCTTGTTATATCTTATAGCCCCTGCTATTACTAAAACCTCTGTTTCAAATTCTGCAATTTCATATTTGATAAACCCTTCCTTTGCTTAAAATTCATACATTCCAAATTTGAATATCACATGTAGAGACCTAGAATATTATAATAATAAAAATAATAAAGAAAAGGGAGAATTTGGTTTTCTTCAGAACCAAATCGTCGATAGTTTGGAGAGCCCCAGTAAAACCATCTATGGTTACAGATGGAGAAGGTTTGGGTGAGACCAAACCCTCGACAGTTTCATCATTCTCAAGAAAACCATCAACGATTTTGTTCTGGCCAACATCTCTATAAATAAATTCTATGTCATTTTTTTTAGGTAAATTAAAACTCTCTCTCTTCCTCTCTCTCTCTCTCTCTCTCTCTCTCTCTCTCTCTCTCTCTCTCTCTCTCTTCATTTTCTCTCCAGTTTTAAGCCCTAATCGAAGGATAAACTACATTTCAGGATCCCAGCATCGCTTCTCCAAAGTTTAATCGGAACTTATTCGTAGTTTGGGGATCATAGGCACCACTCCAACGCTAGGGTAAGAAAGATGAATTATATCAGTTGTTTTTAAAATTTAACCAATTATTGGGAGTATGTGGGCCTAGGAATGTTAATATGGTTTTCATTCCGGGGTTGAGTTGATTAAACTAAGGTAGATGAATACAAGGTTTTGTGAGAACGCCGCAGGTACTGTTTTCGGGTCCCTACAGGCATTTCTCTAGGAATCAAGTAAGGGGATAGATTATGTCAGGTATTTTTAAGAAAATTTACCAATTAAAATGTAGTTTTTGATTATAGAAATTATATGTATGATTTTCTAGATAATCAAGTATATGGAAATGGTTTTTATAAATTAATGTGTATTTTTGGGAAATCAGGTGTTTGAGTTAAGTAAACCCTAGAAGTTGATTTAATATTATTTTTCAACAAAATATGCTTCTCTCAGGTAGATAGTATATTATAAAGTAATATTCACTTGTGTGGCATGAGTATGAATATTTCACAATATATATAAGCAGATCAAATTATTTTATGATTACATAGAACAAGTACAATTTGATAATGATTTTTAGAAAATGTTATAAACATTATTGAAAGCACGATATTGTTCAGTATAATGTGACAGTTTAGCCGGTCCAGTGCCGTGATAGGTCATCCAACCTAGTGCGGTGATAGTTCAATCGACTTTATGCTATGATCAATTATGATATAAAATTTCATTCAGAAATTATGATATGGTAGTGTATTTAGAAATTATGATATAAAATTTTTTACACAAAAATATGAAAATGAGATATGTTATAGTTATATTATGTATGATATGGTAGCAGAACCCTGATGGATTAGTTTAGATTCAAAGCACGATACCGTAGCTATTATTTCATATTAGTGCCACCACACGTCACACGTCTCAAATAGAGTGTTGGTGTATGGTAGAAGATTGGGTCATTGAAGAGTAGTATATCCCTTCTAGCAATCCGGACTAGGTCGGGATGGCCAATCGTGCTTACAAATGAGTTAGTTTTGACTTAGCGTGGTAGGCCAGCCATTGCTAAGTCTCGTCTACAGGCTGCACAACCCAATCATGTGGGGGTAATACATGATATCAGCTAACTAAATCCATCTAGGGGAAAATATAATTTTACTGGACTTATATAAGTATGGGTACATATTTACATGATTTATCAATTACAGTTAATTATGTTACAGTTAATTATTTACAGGATATGTTTATAACATACTAGAACTCATGTTTCCACAAATTGATGATAATTTATCTCATCTTACTGAGAGGTGTCTCACCCAAGAATTTAAATATTTCAAGAAACCCAGACAACCGTGTGGAGCAAACTTCGAGGTAGAAAAGGCCTTGGTACTATAGTATCAGGGTAAGTGTTTTGAGTCGGGGGATATGTTTGTGAAATCCTTAGGATATTTTATGGATTTTTGGGGACGTGTATGTATATTTATGGAGACAGTAGAACTCTGGTATTGTATGTGAGGTTCAGGTATATTTTGTTTTCCGCTGTATGAATAGTATGTATTTTAGAACTGGAATCCCCGGTACCCCACTTTTGGTCCAGGTTGACATTGTAGATATTATTATTATTGGTATTAGAACATTTTTATATTCAAAGCAGTATAATTTTTGGGTCATTATAGTTTGGTATCAAAGAATTTCTATATTCAAAGCAATATAATTTTTGGATTGTTACAGTTTGGTATGAGAGCATTTTTATATTCAAAGTAGTAAAATTTTTGGGTCGTTACAGTTGGGTATCGGAGCCTAGGTTGCCAGGTTCTGGACTTTAGTGCACAGTCAAAAACAATGCCAGAGTATAGGAATGGATCTTGGTGAAGGTAGGAAATGTGTAGATCGGGATTTTAGTAAGTCATTACTAGAGGATAAGATTGAAATTTAGAATTTTGTCTCGCAGCCTAGAGGTAGGAACTCTATGGTGGTTTTTGTTATTTTCCTAAAACGATAGTTTCAGGAATGTCATGGTAAACTATTGTCAGTTTTTGTTTCTGGGTGGTAAGACTAAACCATAAATTGGGAAATAAGGATGTTAAGTTGATTGGTTGTATGAGAATATATTAGGGTTCTTAGTTAGACAAATGTATTAGTTGTGTTATGAAGTTAGTGAAACCTAAGGTGTAGTCCCAAGAGGGGAGGGGGTGAATTGGGTTTATTAAAAATTTCTTTGATCCCTTTTTAGAGCTCTTGTTCCTTTTCACAATCTCTTAAGGTTTTCTTGTATTTTCGTTAATTAGGCAATCCACACTAACTCCTATTTCTTCTAATCAATCCACAATCAACAAACACAATCAATTAATTTACCATTCAAACACAACAACCACATAACAAGAAATCAATTTGGAATATTTAGAGGTCCCGTATATGAATGTACAATTCCTCTTGTTGACTTATGAATCCAAACACCTTTTCAATATTAGAACTTAATTAAACCTTCAACTAATAGGTTTTAGGTGTTAACCAATCAACGTATTTCCTTTCGGTTTCTGCAAAATATCGCTAACCAAGGTACTCCCTTTTGGTTTCCGCAAGCCTAAGAACAAATTAGGCTTTTTGGGTTTACTTAAATTCCAATATGTATTACTTTATGATTACAAGTATTAAAACATGCAGGTTATATCGTTGCTAAAATTAAAAAAGAGTAAGGAGAAGAGAGTGACACCGCCACTTTTTACCAGGTTTGGCTTACCCCAGCCTACGTCCTCGTCTTAGGTCAACCACCTAAGGAATTTACTAAATCTTGTTCCTTCTGGGTGGAACAAAAACCTTACAAAATTTACCCTCTTTTTTAGGAAGAGAAAAACCTCTCCAAGCACTAGCCTGTGCTTGGTCCAATGATCCAATCAACCCTTTGAATCGTTCAAAGTAAAAAAGATAGAAGTGGATCTGCATACAAAAATACTCTCAAAATTTAGAGTAGGCTATACAAATTTGAGTTCTAAATTGTACTTCAGAAAACCAAAGCAATATAGAACATGTGAAGCTCTAAAATTTTAGAAGTCACCGATGATTCTTTAAAAAAAATTGAATTGCAACCTAGAACCAAGTTTTGATATTTTCAATCTACCAAAATTGTAGAATTTCTTTCCAGTAAAAGATGTGAGCAAATGGAACTTAAGGAGAACTTCAGCGTAGGAAGAACTTCAGCGTATTGACAATTTGATCACTTTTCTTGTGTATTCTATGTCTTATTTTTCATTACCCAAAGAGATATTTATAGGCTTTTTCAAAGAATAATGTCCTCATTAAATTAGGTAGCATTAAATTATTGAATTAACTTTGAAATTCAAAATTTTTCAAAAAACAATTTTCTCATTTAATTAGGTAGCATTAAATTATTGAATTAATTTTGAAACTCAAAATTTTTCCAAAGAACAATTTCCTCATTTAATTAAATTATTGAATTAAACTCTTCTTTGCTTAATTAATCTTGGAATATTAACTTGTTTAACTTTGAAAAATGTGTTCCAAGATTTTAAAAAATGTCTAAGTTTCTTTGCCTAATGAGCTTCAAAATGAAAAAGAAAAAACATATTTTAAGCTCTTTCAACAAGGTGTTTCTTAGTTTCTTTTGATTTATAATAGCTTTACATATCTAAATAGCATTTGACTTTGAAGTACTTACAACAATCCTTCTAATCATGGTTTTCCTAAAACACTAAGTTCTTCAGCCTCCTTCAGCCTCTCAAGATTCACTTTTGGCATTAAAAATTGTTTGGTCTTTAACCTCTTCATTTGTTCTTCATTGACCATAATATTCTGAGGAGCTTCCACTAGATTGACATTGAACTTCAGCTTATCAACCGTGAGTGCCCTTTTACCCAAATCAAATAACTCAACACAACATGTTAAAGCATCCTTTATTTTGTTATCATCAAAACAAGATTGAAAAGCCTAGTTAAGCCAATAATCTCCCCCTCTTTTATGATGACAAATGAGGAGCAAAAAATATGAATAAGTGTAAAAAAAAAAATCTCCCCCTTACAAGTAGCATTATTCTACTACCCCTTTACAATAAGCATTATTTTAACAATTTGCAGATTCAAGACAAATCATGCTCATTACTCAATTTTTCATTCTTATCATGCTTAACATGCTCAAATATGATTTTTCACTATCATGCTATCATGCTCAACATGCTCAAATACTATCATGTTCAATATGCTCAACATTCAATATCATGCTCTCAATCAAGCCAAATTTTTTGCTCCAAATACTACTCCCCCTTTTGACATCAATCAAAAAGGGTAAACATTTTAATGAACATATGATCACACACTTCTCAATCATGCCAAAATTCAATATCATATTTCATATTGGGTATTCTTATTTCATATGTGTTGTGACATCTTGGAATTTTCAATCATGCATATGGTGCTCAACATTTATATTTGTGAAAAAAAAAAACTTAAAAAAAAAAAACATTTGTCATGCATAATGCATCATTTAAATACTAAGATGATGACAATATTACCAATGCTCATAATTATGTTGTATTGTTTAAAAATCAAGTGATATATTCATGGATACCAATATACATCTTAGATATTCATGTTGAAGTTTTATCATGCACTTCTCATAGATGCTGATTTTTCATTTATTCATGTGATCATAAGCATACATGGTCAAGATCTTTTAAAAAAAAAAACATGTTTCATACTTAATAACTTAGATTTTCAAAATACCAATTTCAGAAGGCCAATTTTTCAAACATCCACATGTAGCATACTGCATATCACATATCATGAGCCTATTTTTTTTAAGCGGGCAAGGAAAGTAATCCAAGCTAAGTGTTGTATTATACAACACATCAAAGTACATGCCTAAAACAAACTTAGATCAAGCCTTGTCCTTTTAGTTTGCCTCTCTACTATGGAGTAGACCAAGCTCTCGTCTAATAGTTATAAATCTATCTTCTAAGAGTGGTTTAGTAAAGATATTAGTCGATTGGTCATTTGTATTGATGAATTCTAGAATGATGTCTTCTTTTTTAACATGATTTCTTAGGAAGTGGTGTCTTATGTCAATGTGTTTTGTTTTTGAGTGTGAAATAGGATTTTTAGATATGTTAATCGCACTTGTATTATTATACTTAATTGGTACAGTTGTGTATTTTAAATCTCTTAATTGTTGTTTTTTGTAAAGAGTTTGTGCACAACAACTACCAACTACCACATATTCGGCCTCAGCAATTGACAAAGCCACGAAATTTTGTTTCTTAGAAAACCAAGAAACTAAAGATCTTCCTAAGAAGTGGCTTGTGCCACTTGTGCTTTTTCTATCTATCTTACAACTGGCATAGTCCGCATTTGAATAGCTGATCATTTCAAAATCAGTGTCTTTAGGGTACCATAGTCCTAAGTCCATTGTGCTTATTAAGTATCTTAGGATTCTTTTAACAGCTAGTTGGTGTGATTCCTTAGGTGTTGGTTGAAAACGTGTACACATACATACACTAAACATTATACCGGGTCTACTGGCTATTAGATATAGCAAACTTCCAATCATGCCTCTATAATGCTTTGTGTCTATGGATTTTCCCTTTTCATCTTTGTCTAGACTGATGGTGGCACTCATAGGTGTGCCTATGGGTTTACTATTTTCCATACCAAATTTTTGTATCATATCTTTTATGTATTTGGATTGACTTATAAAATTCTTATTCTTTGCTTGTTTAATTTGCAGTCCAAGAAAATAGTTTAATTCCCCTATCATGCTCATTTCAAATTCTTTTTGCATACATTTTGAAAATTCTTTACATAGATGTTCATTTGTAGCATCAAAAATTATATCATCTATGTAGATTTGAACTAAAAGTATGTCATCTTCCTTATTTTTAATGAACAAGGTACTATCACTTTTTCTTCTTGAAAATCCCTTCTCAATTAGAAATCTACTAAGTCTTCCATACCAAGCCCTAGGGGCCTGTTTTAGTCCATATAAAGCCTTAGTTAGTCTAAATACACAGTTAGGATTTTCAATATCCTCAAAACCAGAGGGTTGTTCAACATATACCTCTTCATTAATATACCTATTAAAGAATGCACTTTTGACATCCATTTGGTATAACTTAAATTCTTTGTAGGAAGCATAGGCTAACAACATTTGAATAGCTTCCATTCTAGCTACGGGAACAAAGGTTTCATCATAGTCTATTCCTTCTTCTTGATTGTACCCCTTTGCTACAAGTATAACTTTGTTTCTAGTGATTATACCATGTTCATCATTTTTATTTCTAAATACCCATTTAGTTCCTATGATCGAATGATTTTCCGGTTTGGGTACTAATTTACATACTTGGCTTCTTTCAAATTGGTTTAATTCTTCTTACATTGCAACTATCCAAAATTCATCCTTAAGGGCTTCTTCAACATCTATAGGTTCATTTTGGGATAAGAATGCAAAATGATTGCAAAGGTTCTTTAGTGAAGATCTAGTAGTCACACCTCTAGATGGTTCACCTATAATTTGTTCTTAAGGGTGATCTTTCTTATACTTCCATTCTCTTGGTAATTCCATTTTTTCTATAAGTTCATCTTTTGATTTTTCTTCATTTATTTCTTTTTCTTCCTTGATTTCTATCTCATCTTCATTTTTGAACATATCATCTTTTTCTTCATTTTTGACTTCTCTTGAAAAGGGGCTAGATTCATCAAAGTCTACGTGAATTGATTCAACTATGGCGAGTGTTCTTTTGTTGTAGACTCTATAGGCTTTACTATTTGTGGAGTATCTTAGGAAAATGCCTTCATCCGATTTAGCATCAAATTTTCCTAAGTTGTCTTTCTTATTTAGGACAAAACACTTACATCCAAAGACATCAAAGTAATTTATGTTAGGCCTTCTGCCTTTCCACAATTCATAGGGTGTCTTGTTTAGGTTTGATCTAATGGAAACCCTATTAATTATATAGCTAGCTATATTTATAGCTTCAACCCAAAAATATTTGGGTAGGTCATTTTCATTAAGCATAGTCCTTGCCATTTCTTGGAGGGTTCTATTTTTCCTTTCCACAACTTCATTTTATAGTGGGGTTCTAGGTGCTGAAAAATTGTGATTTATACCATGTTCATTACAAAATTTTTCAACATTTTGATTCTTAAATTCTTTTACTTGGCCACTTCTAATATTTGAGACATTATACCCTTTCCCATTTTGAAGCTTCTTACATAAAGTGATTAATGAGTTGCAAGCTTCTTCTTTGTTAGCTAGGAACAACACCTATGTGTATCTTGAGTAATCATCAACGATTATGAAGGCGTATTGTTTTCCTCCTAAACTTTGGGTTCTAGTAGGACCAAACAAGTCTAAGTGTATGAGTTCTAGGGGTCTACTAGTTGATATATGATTCTTCTTTTTGAAGCTTTTCTTGATTTGTTCTCCTAATTGACAAGCATCACACACTTTATCTTTAAAAAATTTGGTGTTAGGCAAGCCTTTAACTAAATTATTTTTAGAGAGCTTGGATATAAGATCCATGCTTGCATTTCCTAACCTCCTATGCCAAAGCCAACTATTCTCTCTTATGGCTACTAAGCAAGTTATGTCTTGAGAGGTTAAGCTATCAAGGATTATGCAATATACATTGTTCATTCTAAGTGCAGTGAATAATGTCATTTGATCCTTAGAATCTTGAATTACACATTTTTCTTTCTTAAATATTATTTCAAATCCTTTTCCGCTAAGTTGACTAATGCTTAGCAAATTATGCTTTAGACCATCTGCCAACAAGACATCATCTATAGTAAGTGAAGAGTCTTTACCGATTTTACCTATTCCGATGATCTTGCCTTTTGCATTGTTACTGAAGGTAACAAATCCTTCATCCTTTTGTGTAAGAGAGGTGAACATAGATTTATCTCTTGTCATATGCCTTGAAGATCCACTGTCCAAGTACCATTTATCCTTAAACAGTGTGATCCTAAAGCAAACCTACAAGAAAGGATTTAAGTTGTTACTTTTAGAACCCAAACCTTCTTCGCTTTCTTTAAATCTTGTCTAGTTTTAGCATTTATCTTCCACTCATCTTTTACTCTAATGTACTTTTTTCCAAGTGGACAATTAAACATTATGTGTCCTTTATTTTTACACATGTAGCAAGTGGTGTGCTCATGAATATTTGTTGATGAAGTGCTTGCATAATGTCTAGATTGATTTACAAAATATCCCATAAACAAGTTTTTTCTTTCTTTTGTTTGGTGCTCCATTATAACCAGTTCCTTCTTTGTTGTTTGCCATTCCTTGTTGTCCTACCATCTTTTTGAAGTTATCCTTACCTTTGGAAAAGTTGTAGATGATCTTTTCTTTCTCTTGAATTTGATTTTTAAGATCATTTATTTCTTGCACTTTCTTACAATCTTCATTTACTTGAGACTTAGCTAATTCTTGAGATAAGTTATCTATTTTCTTCTCAAGTTATTCAATCTTTAAGTCTTTTTCTTCTTCAACAAGTTTTGAAGATTCAAGTTGATTTCTAAGTGCTTCTTTTTGTTATGTAGAAAGAGTTATTCAACTTGAAATTCTTTGTAAGAAGGCATACTTTCACACAAATTACTACAAGATTCATTACACGAATCTTTGGAGAGAGAATAATAAGAGTTTACCTCTTCCTTATGTGCCATGAAGCACATGGTTGCTACTTCTTGATCACTTGGCTCACTTTCTAATTCACTCGAACTAGTGTTATCCCAAGTTGCCTTCATTGCAAGCTTCTTTTTCTTTTTTCCTTCTTGATTTGTGCGCATTCCGGTTTGATGTGCCCGACCTTTTTACAATGATAGCAAGTGGGAGGATCATTTTTGTTTTTGTATTCTTTTTTATTGCTTTCTCCTTTTTCAGCTTTTGATTCATTAAATTTTCTAGTGTATTTTTTGTTTCTTCTTAAGAATTTTCCAAGTCTTTTAGTTATGAGAGCTAAGTCCTCATCTTCTAATTCACTAGATTCATTATCTTCCTCACTTGAATATTCTTTCAAAGTTTTTAGAGCTATGGACTTCTTATTTTTGTTTTCAGTGCTTCTTTCTTTTAACATCATTTCATAGGTTAGAAGAGATCCTATGAGTTCATCTAAGAAAGTTGTTTTAAGATTTCTTCCTTCCGTAATGGTTGTGGCTTTTGGTTCCCAAATAGGTGGAAGTGCTCTTAGAATTTTACGGATCATCTCATGGGTGGAATAAGTTTTTCCTAAGGCACTTAGTGAGTTTATGATATGGGTGAACCTAGTGTACATGCTTGTTATACTTTCATTGGAGTTCATCCTAAAATCTTCATATTCACTGGTAAATATATCAATTCTACTTCCCCTAACATCTAGTATGCCTTCATAGGTTACTTCAAATTTATCCCAAATCTTTTTGGCTATTTTACATGCCATTACTTTATTATATTCATTTGCAGCATGTGCACAGTATAAGGCGTTTATTGCACTTGAGTTAATTTGCAACATTTTGTAATATGAGTCATTTAGTTCTTTATCATCTTTAGGTACTTCTTTTCCATCAACTAGCTTAGTGGGGATTAAACTTCCATTTGTGACAACATTCCATGCCTTCTAGTCCATTGTCTAAAGGTAAATTTTCATTCGTTACTTCCAAAAGGTGTAATTTAATCCACAAAAAATGGGTGGCCTAGTTGAGGATTGACCCTCACCAAAGGGAGCTACTCCTATCTGTGCCATTTTGATCTTTATATAGCTACTTGTTAGGTTTTTCTACAACCGGGCTCTAATACCAATTAAAACCTAAGGTGTAGTCCCAAGAGGGGGGGTGAATTGGTTTTATTAAAAATTTCTTTGATCCCTTTTTAGAGCTCTTGTTCCTTTTCACAATCTCTTAAGGTTTTCTTGTATTTCTATTAATTAGGCAATCCACACTAACTCCTATTTATTCTAATCAATCCAAGATCAACAAATACAATCAATTAATTTACCATTCAAACACAACAACCACATAACAATAAATCAATTTGGAATATTTAGAGGTCATGTATATGAATGTACAATTCATGTTGTTGACTTATGAATCCAAACACCTTTTCAATATGAGAACTTAATGAAACCTTTAGCTAATAGGTTTTGGGTGTTATCAACGTACTTCCTTTTGATTTTTGCAAAAGATCAATTAACCAACATACTCACTTTCGGTTTCTGCAAGCCCAAGAACAAATTAGGCTTTTTGGGTTTACTTAAATTCCAATATGTATTACTTTATTAGTACAAGTATTAAAACATTCATGCAGGTTATATCATTGTTGAAATTAAAAAAGAGTAAGGAGAAAAGAGTGACACCACCACTTTTTACGAGGTTTGGCTTATCCCAGCCTACATCCTCACCTTAGGTCAACCACCTAAGGAATTTACTAAATCTTGTTCTTTCCGGGTGGAACAAAAACCTTACATAATCTACCGTCTTTTCAGGAAGAGAAAAACCTCTCCAAGCACCAACCTGTGCTTGGTCCAACGATTTAATCAACCCTTTGAATTGTTCAAAGTACAAGAAGATAGAAGTAGATCTGCGTACAAAAAATACTCTCAAAATTTAGAGCAGGTTGTACAAATTTGAGTTCTAAATTATACTTCAAAAAACCAAAGTAATATAAAACATGTGAAGCTCTAAAGTTTTAAAAGTCACCGATGGTTCTTTAAAAAAATTGAATTGCAATCTAGAACCAAACTTTGATATATTCAATCTACCAAAATTATAGAATTTCTCTCCAGCAAAAGATGTGAGCAAATGGAACTCAAGGAGAACTTTAACGTATTGACTGTTTGATTACTTTTCTTGTGTATTCTGTGTCTTATTTTTCATTACCCAAAGAGATATTTTTAGGCTTTTTCAAAGAATAATGTCCTCATTAAATTAAGTAGCATTAAATTATTGAATTAATTTTGAAATTCAAAATTTTTCAAAAAACAATTTTCTCATCTAATTAGGTAGCATTAAATTATTGAATTAATTTTGAAATTCAAAATTTTTCCAAAGAACAATTTCCTCATTTAACTAAATTATTGAATTAAACTTTTCTTTGCTTAATTAATCTTGGAATATTAACTTGTTTAACTTTGAAAAATGTGTTCCAAGACTTAAACTAAAGTCTCTAAGTCTCTTTGCCTAATGAGCTTCAAAATGAAAAAAAAAAAAACATATTTTAAGCTTTTTTAACAAGGTGTTTCTTAGTTTTTTATTTATTTATGATAGCTTTACATATCTAAATAGATTTGGCTTTGAAGTACTTACAACAATCCTTCTAATCATGGTTTTCCTAAAACACTAAGTTCTACAGCCTCCTTCAACTTCTCGAGATTCACTTTTGGCTTTAAGAATTGTTTAGCCTTTAACCTCTTCATTTGTTCTTCATTGACCTCAATATTTTGAGGAGCTTCCACTAAATTGACATTGAACTTCAGCTTGTCAACCGTGAGTACCCTTTTACCTAAATAAAATCACTCAATACAACATTTAAAAGCATCACTCATTTTGTTATTATCAAAACAAGATTGAAAAGCTCAATTAGGCCAACAGTTAGGAATCTTACACTATTTTACTCTATTTTCAGGATGGACCCTAGGAATAGCAATGCACACGCTGGTCATGGCAATGATGCGGGGCCTTCCATCCTGGGCGGTAGTGATTTTGATGCAGTATTGCATTGTGTTGCCTAGCAAGTTATGGGAGAGATAGCGAGAACTTCAAGGGAATAGGGTTACCCACTAGCTTCACCAGGGCTACACAATTAAGTAGTTCACCCGTATGAATCCCTCGTTGTTCTCAGGAGAAGCCGACTCATTCGTGGCAGAGAACTGGGTCCAAGAGATTGAGGAAACATTAGCAGGTCTCCCTTGCACTAAGGAGCAGAAAGTGTTGTTTGCTAATTCTAAGATGACGTGGGAGGCTAAACGCTGATGGAGATCAATGAGGTTGCTGGAGGAACAGAGGCCAATACCTGTAGTTTTGTCTTAGAGCTACTTTAAGGAGATATTCTTCAAATGGTACTTCTCCGCTACTAGCAAGAATGCTAAAGTGGTGAAATTTCTAAATATGACCCAGTGTCACTTGACAGTTCAACAATACGCAGCTAGATTCATTGAGCTCTCCCATTTTACCTTGTACATGATGCCAAATGAGGAAAAGAAGGCGAAGACATTTGAGGGAGGCCTGAGATAGAGAATCTATGAGCAGGTGGTGGCATTCCAGGTCCAGACCTTCTTAGAGTTAGTAGATAAAGCCACAGTGATAGAGACCAGCTTGCGGAGTAGTGCTAGGATGCAGAATCAGAAGAAGTGGCCCGCTTCTTCTGAATTTTGAGCAAGTACCAGTCGGAGCCCATAGAGGAGAGATAGAAATAGCGGGGGTCAGATATAGGACATGGGGAGCCATGGGTATCAGGGTGATCAGACATATCTTATTTTCCCTAGACGTAGTAGGAGGCACGTGGGAGAGTGCTGAGTGGAAAAGAATGTTTGCTATCAGTGTGGTAGACCTAGTCATATGGCAAAAGACTTTCGCGCACAGCTGAGCAATGCTCCCGTTCCTAAACAATTTTGGGGGAGTAACTAGGCACCTCGAGGCGGCTAACAGAGGAATACTATGCAGGTGCAAGTTTATGCCTTGTCACCAGGAGATGCAGAGGCGGCCGATGATGTGATGACGAGTACTGTTTCTATGTTTTCAATTAAAGCTATTGTTTTGTTTGATTTAGGAGCAACATACTCATTTGTTTCTCGGGAGTATATTAGACTGTATGGGATAGAAGCCTAATTATTAGATGTCAAATTATCTATGGCCACACTAACAAGAGCAGTAGTGGTGTGTAGGAAAGTGCTTAAATGCTATCCAGTGGATATTCAAGGAAGAATGTTACCAGCCGATCTCGTAGTGCTTGTATGCACGGATTCGACGTGATTCTGAGGATGGACTGGGAAGCCGCCAACTATGCAAGTATCGATTGTCATCAAAAAGAGGTAGTATTCAGACCTCTTAGGGAGTAGGAGTATAGATTTGTGGGGTTGTGTGTGCATTCCTCACCACAACTATTGTTGTCTATTCAAGCAAGGAGACTACTTTTGGAAGGATGCTAGGGATACTTAACTTGTGTAAAGGAAGTGCCAGAGGGAGAATTAAAATTTGATGATATTTTAGTGGTGAGGGAATTTTCTGATGTATTCCGAGAGGATTTACCTATATTGCCTCTCGACCGTGAACTTGAATTTGTCGTTGACTTACTTCCAGGGACAACACCGATTTCTAAAGCTCCTTATAGAATGGCTCCAACTGAATTGAAGGAATTAAAGGAGCAATTACAGGAATTACTGGATAAGGGGTTTATCAGACCTAGTGTGTCCCCCTAGGGAGCACCACTTTTGTTTGTAAAGAAAAAAGATATGTCGATGAGGATGTGTATCGACTACAGGGAAGTAAATAAAGTTACAATTAAGAATAAATATCCTCTTCCCTATATTAATGACCTGTTTGACTAGCTACAGGGAACATGGGTATATTCTAAGATTGATCTTTGATCCGGCTACCATCAGGTGAAAATTAAATTAGAGGATATTCTAAAGACGGCTTTCCGGACTAGGTATGCCATTATGAGTTTTTGGTTGTCTTTCGGACCGACCAACGCTCCTACAACATTTATAGATCTTATGAACAAGGTTTCTCATGAATACTTGGACCTGTTTGTGGTATTATTCATTGACAATATACTGGTTTATTCAAAGAATCATGAGGAGCACGAAAATCATTTGAGAATGATGCTTTAGGTGTTGAGAGAAAAAAAAAGTTTTATGCTAAATTCAGAAAATGCGAATTATGGCTAAAGAAAGTTTTGTTCCTTGGACATGTGATATCCGGGCACGATATTTCTATAGATCTGAGCAAGATAGAGGCGGTAGTGAATTGGGCGAGATTGGGGAATGTTTAGGAGATTGAAAGTTTTTTGGGTCTAGTAGGTTACTACCGGCAGTTTGTGGAAGGATTTTCTAGACTCTTCGGTCCTCTGACACAAATGAAAATTGAGAAGTAAGGTTTATTACCAATAGGTTTGGAGTATTCCCTAAGTTTTCACAAATTTTGGTGGCCAAGAAATCACTTTTGGAAAGTTTCCTAGTTGTTAAAATTTGAATTTTATGAAGGTCAGTCGCCTGTAAAAACGTGTCAAGCGCCTATCACTTTAAAATCCAACATATTTAAAATTTAGTGCTGTGTCATTCACCTGATTGTGTTCATTCAGTCGCTTGACTCCACCTCAAAAGCCTATCAGTCACTTGAGAAGGATCTGTGAGGCGCTTGTCAACTTCGACCACTATTCAGAACTTTGGTCATAACTTTTTCTACACGACTTAAAATTTAACATTCCTTTTATCAACATAAATCTAATAAAAACTCGCACAACTTTTATGTTGAACACTTTTTATGATAAGGAGTGTTTGATAGAGAAAAGTGCTCATCAATTCAGATGTAGAAAAAGGAAGGGTATTTGGAGAATCCTGTTTTGGTGTTTTTCATTCCAAAAATAATTTTAAGCTCTTTGAAATAACTTTTGACCTTATAAAAATATGTTTCAAGTATTTTAAAAGGTATCTAGGTCCAAGTAATTAACCTAAGAGTTTCATGCATCCATATTGAAATTGTTTGAAGTACTTACATGAGACTTCTTAAAAAACTATAACTTTCTAAGTGCTAAGTCTTCATGTATTGACTCCCATTCTTTGTATCTCTCTTGAGCTTCTTCCTTCAATTGAATTTTGCTCAATCATGAGCCATATCTCTAATCATATGTGATCTTATTTTACCACTTGAGTTTGATCCTTTAGGAACTTGATAATTTATAAGAACTTTTGAGCTTGATCTCTTTATAAAAGCTTTTGAGCCCTGAAACTTATCTTAGCAAAATATGTTAAGTTCCTTTAATTTGTTATCATCAAAATAAGATTCTAAGTCTTGTAAGGCCAACAATATCCCCCTTTTTTATGATGACAAACAATGAGCAAAAAATGAGTAAGCCTTGAAAAGGCTCTCCTTTAGAATAAGCATCATCTTAACAATATTTGCAATATCAAGATCAATTTCAATAAGCATATCAAAAATCATGATCAATTTCAATATCATGCTCTTATATCAGGATTAGCACACGTCATAATTCAAGATCAATTATCATGCTCATATATTTCATTTCATAGTGAGCTAATATTTCCAATATTCATGCTTAGGTATACTGTGTCATGCTTCCCCTTTTGACATCAATCAAAAAGAGCAAAAAATATAAATATCAAGCAATGAGCAACCATAAGCAAAAGTATATATCTAGTGAAGACATCGAAAAAATTTTTGCATTCATCATGCATGAAAAGATAGACAATAAGTCTCAAAGTAGCATGAGAAAATACAAAAGATTGTATATCATATTTTTTCAATAATTTCTAGTAATGAGCAAAAATCATGATATTACTACTTAACAAGTATAACTTCCCCTGAATGAAATATATTTCATATTCAATAAATTTAGAATTTCATTCTTAAAGTATAAACTATGTATTCATGAAAGTGTCAAGATTACCAATCATGCTTTTAAATTTATCATTGCATGCTCAAATATCAATTAATTTCATGTAAGTGCTCATGGATACCAATATCAAGAATAATACTCATATCATATCAATATCATCAATATTATAACATGCTCATGTTTAGCAAGTTATTTCAATTTTGCAACTCAATCTCTCCCCCCCTTTTTATATGAACAAAAGGATAGATGAAAGGATATATTACGTAAAGGTACTAAGGGCCAAAAAAAATTGTATTTAAATTGCAATAACAAAGTCCATAATTCAGCATATATTTCAATCATAATATGGCGATCCATCATTCAGCATGCAAAAAGAAATATAACATAATCCAACATCAGCATGTGAACTAAGATGGTCAAGAGAAAAAAAAGTAAAAAAGCCAAGCAAAAAAAATAGTAGGTCAAACATTTCAACCCAGCTTAGTGTTTAGTTTCAAGAAATTCTTTTGTATATGAATACCAAATTTCATATGGCTTTCCAAATCTCAATACTTCCTAAGTTAAGCCTTGTGCAATCCAAACTTTCTTGATTTGTCGCCAACAATACTTTTTTTATTCATTTGTTTCAATATTATAGTCATTAGTAAGCTCAAAAACTCTTCTTTAAGTTTATCATACCTTATATTAGTTTATGCATTATATGCTCAAGGTCTCTAATATAGTAGACATATTTGTTAATAATTTACGTTTTAAGTATTTATCTATTATTAAAGCACACTTATAGTCATCACTAAATCTCTTTTTGAATTGGCTACCTTAAATCCTGTAGGCTATGGAGGCATCCCTTTTCATTTTAGTATAGATTTAGCTTTCTTAATTCCTAAAAGGAATGATTATTCCTAAGATCTATGGAGTCCTTGGTTTGTAAACTAGTCTTTCATCTTGGTACCCATACTTTCTTAGGTCTTGATGGTTTAACAAGAGATGTTTCTTTTACTTTCCAAACTTGCTTAGTTTTCACACCCTTTCTTTTTAATTGACATTCAAATTTTATGTGTCCTTTCTCCCTACATAGAAAACATGCGGTATGTGTGTAAGCATTTGAGGAGATGCTAGCATAGTCTTTGGAAGATCTTACAAAGTACCTGATGTAGAGATTCTTTTTCCTTGTTTTTTCAACTCCATTGAATCCTATACCTTCTTTATCCAAAGACATTCTTTGTGATCCAATCATTTTATCAAAGTTCTCCTTCTCTTTAGTGAAGTTGTAAACTATTTTATTTTGATCCTCAATTTTACTTTCAAGGTAAAGTATTTCTAAATCTTTTATTCCTTTGCAATTTGCTTGCATCCTTACTAGCTCTTTAGTCATCTGATTTATTTTGCTTTCAAGTTCACGAATGACTAGGTCCTTTTCTTTTTCAATAGAAGTTTGAGATCTTAAATCTTCTATATCTTTCATTACTTTTTTATTCTTGCTTTCCAATCTCTTGATTTTTAAATTCATTTCTCTTTCAACAAGATTTTTTGATTCTAATTCTTTCATTACAGCTTCACTCTTATTTTTCAATGAAGTATATCGTTTAGTTACTTTAACTAGAATCTTATGAACTTTGAAATTCTATTTGTAGTTTTTCATAAGATGGTCTACTCTCATCACTGGATTCGTTAGATGTATCGTCACAAGAATCATTAAATGATTTGGATGAGGAACTTTGTACTTCATCATCATCCCATGCCATAAGACAAACATTTGCAATCTCACTTGATTCACATTTTGAGCTACTAGAACTTATATTGTCACATGTAGTGGCTTTCATTGCCTTTTTCTTTTTCTTCTTAGAATCCTTCTTGAGCTATGGAAAATATGGTCTTATGTGTCCAACTTTCTTGCAATTATAGCATGTAGGAGGTTCTTTCTTTGTTTTCTTTTCATTAGTGTCTTCTTTATCTGATTTTGAGTCCTAGAATTTTCTTTTATTCTTCTTTGTAAGGTTTTTTGCAAGTCTCTTGGTTATGAGGGCTATATCGTTGTCATCCATCGTCTCTTCATCTTCATCACTAGAACTTTCATTTGAGGTTTTAAAAGCGATGGATTCCTTGGTTTAGATTTTCCATTTCTTTCGTTTATTGCATCTCATATGTGAAGAGAAAACCTATTAATTCATCTAGAGAGGTGTTTTTCAAATTTCTTCCTGTAATTATTGCAGTGGCCTTAAGTTCCCAAATTGGTGGAAGTCCTCTAAGGATTTTTCAAATCATCTCATATGTAGAGTAGTTTTTCACTAAGGCATTGAGGAAGTTTATTATATGGGTGAACCTAGTGTACATACTAGTGATGGTTTCATCCAGGTTCATCCTAAAAGCCTCATACTCGCTTGTGAGAATGTCGATTCTACTATCTCTAACATCAATTGTTACTTAATAGGTTACCTCTAGTTTATCCCATATTTCTTTGGTTGATTTACATGTCCTGACCCTGAATTCATTTACATCAAGAGCACAATATAATACATTCATAGCACTTGAATTTACTTGCAACATCTTATAATCATTGTCAGTCATCTCTTTTTCTTCTTTAGGTATTTCTTTACCATCCACATTTTTAGTAGGGACGAGGTCACCATGTGTGAAAACTTTCCAAACTTTTCAATCCATGGTTTGCAGGTATATCCTCATTCGTTGTTTCCAAAAAGTATAGTTGACACCGCAAAAGAAGGGTGGTCTCTAAGAGGATTGACCCTCTGCAAAGGGAGATACACCTAGGTGTGGCACAAGGATCTTTATGTAGCTTCTAGTTTAAGATTTACTACAACCCCACTCTGATACCAATTGAGAAGTAAGGTGTAATCCCAAGAGGCTTGGAGTATTCTCCAAGTTTTCATAAAGTTTGGTGGCCAAGAAATAACTTTTAGAAAGTTTCCTAGCTGTTAAAATTTAAATTTTACGAAGGTCAGCCACCTGTCAAAATGTGTCAGGTGCCTATCACTTTAAAATCCAACATATTCCAAATTCAGTGTTGTGTCAGTCACCTAATAGTGTTCAGTCAATCGCCTAAGAAGGATCTGTGAGGCGCCTATCAACTTCGACCACCCTTTATTATTTTTATTATAACCTTTTCTATACGACTCCAAATTGGACGTTCTTATTATCAAGAGAAATCTAAGAGAAATTCCCATAGCTTTTATGTTGAACACGTTTTAAGATAAGTAGTGTTTGATAGGGAAAAGTGCTCATCAATGTAGATGTAGAAAAAAGAAGGGTATTTAGAGAATCCTGTTTTGGTGCTTTTCATTCCAAAAATAATTTTAACCTTTTTGAAATAACTTTTGACCTTATGAAAATATTTTCCAATTATTTTAAAAGGTAACTAGGACCAAGTAATTAACCTAAGAGTTTCATGCATCCATATTGAAGTCGTTTGAAGTACTTACATGAGACTTCTTAAAAAGACTATAACTTTCTAAGTGCTAAGTCTTCATGTATTGGCTTCCATTCTTTGTATCTTTCTTGAGCTTCTTCCTTCAATTGACTTTTGCTTTATTATGAGCTATGTATCTAAGCATATGTGATCTTCTTTAACCACTTGAGCTTGATCTTTTATGAACTTGATCTTTTATAAGAACTTTTGAGCTTGATCTCTTTATAAAAGCTTTTGAGCCCTGAAACTTATTTTAGCAAAATATGTTAGGTTCCTTTAGTTTGTTATCATCAAAATAAGATTCTAAGCCTTGTAAGGCCAACAACAAGGAAAAATGTGAAATTCAAGTGGACTGATGATTGTGAATGAAGTTTTTAGGAACTAAAACAACGACTCGTCACTGCTCCTATTTTGACCATTGCGTTAGGAAATGCTGGTTTCATTTTCTATAGTGACGTGTCTCAGAAGGGGCTAGGGTGTGTTTTGATGTAGTAGGGAAAAGTCGTAGCTTAGGCTTCTTGGCAACTTAAGGAATACGAGAAGAACTACCCTACCCATGATTTGTAGTTGACGGCAGTGTATACGCATTAAAAAGGTGGAGACATTATTTATGTGGCGAAAGATGTAAGATATTCACCGATCACAAAAGTATTAAGTATTTCTTTACACAGAAGGAACTGAATATGAGGTAGAGGAGATGGCTGGAATTAATAAAGGATTACACCTGTACCATTAGTTACCACCCAGGGAAGGCTAATATGGTAGCTGATGCCTTAAGTCAGAAGTCAGTAAGTGCTTCTGTATCAGCAGTGGTGGTGCAACATCAGATCAGAATGGATTTATAAACACTTGGTGTGGAGCTGGTAGAGGGTAATCACCAGGCATTTATTGCTAATATGATATTTCAGCCCACTTTATTGGAGAGGATTAAGATTGCTCAGATGCAAGATGCAAAATTGGTGAAGATTAGGGAAGAAGTGCAGAGTGGACAAAGAGCAAATTTTAATATTTTAGATAAAAGAACTTTAAGGTTTCATATCAAGTTATGTGTACTTGATGACGCTAAAATTAAAAGGACTATATTGGAAGAGGTGCATCATTCCTTGTATACAGTACATCCCGGAAGTACGAAAATGTACAGAGATTTGTGGGAATCCTTCTTGTGGAGCAATATGAAAAGAGAAATTGCCCAATATGTAGAACGATGTTTGACATGTTAGTAGGTAAAGGCTGAGAATCAAAGGCCAGTAGGACCATTGCAACCAACTCTACATTCTTGAGTGAAAGTGGGAGCATGTCTCCATGGACTGTCACAGGATTGCCACCAGCACAGCATGGGCAAAATACTATATGGGTAGTCGTGCACTATTTTATGAAGACTGCCCATTTTCTTCCAATTAGGGCTAACTACTCCATAAGTAGATTAACAGAGTTATATATCTAGGAGATAGTTAGACTCTATGGAGTACCAATGTCCATCGTATCATACCGAGATGCATGATTCACGTCTTAGTTATGGAAAAGCTTATAGAGAGCTTTGGGATCCCAGTTGACTTTCAGCATGATATTTCACCTCCAAACCGATGGACGGTCAGAGAGGACCATTTAGATATTAGAAGATATGCTACAAGTGTGTGTGCTAGATTTTGGGGGCAGCTGGATTCAGTATCTACCACTTGTGGAGTTTGCTTACAATAATAGTTACCAAACTGGTATTAATATGGCACCATATGAAACACTATATGGTCAAAGGTGTCGGACTTCACTATATTGGGATGAAGTTGGTGAAAGGTAGATTTTAGGGTCGAAAATCATATAGCGGACCTCTGAGAAAATCAAGCTTATCCAGCAAAGAATTAAAATAGCTCAGAGTCGACAAAAAAGTTATGCACACACTCGTCTGAGGAAGCTGGAATTTGACGTAGGAGATGATGTGTTCTTGAGAATTGCACCAACGAAAGGAGTGATGAGATTTGGTAAGAAGGGTAAGTTAAGTCGTAGGTACATTGGGCAATTCGAGATATTATAAAGAATTAGTCTAGTTGCCTACAGGTCAGCGTTACCCCCAGCGTTATCTAGAATCCACGACGTATTTCATGTGTCTATGTTAAAGAAATACGTCCTAGATCCATCACATATAAAATGTTATAAGACACTGAAGCTTGGTGATACTCTATCGTATAATGAAGTGCCAGTTCAAATCCTAGATCAAAAAGAGTAGGAACTACACACGAAGAAGATTTCACTGGTAAAAGTACTCTGGCATAATCACGTAGTCGAGCAAGTATCATGGGAACTAGAAGAGGAGATGCACCAAAGGTACCCACACTTGTTTAGCGAGGCTCATAGTTAGACAGATAATATAATAGTCCAAGTAAGAATTCGGTGGTATGTAAGTATGTTTTGAGCAAGTTCAGGTGTATTTAATTGAATATTTTTATGTAATACTTTTGTGTTTTGAGTGGGCTTTGGGAGAGTTTTTATGTGACTAATTGTAATCTCCTAGAAGCCTTCGATGTAACCATGGTATTCCTCTGCCATAAGTGAGGGTAATTAATAAAATTTTAGAGATTTTCCCAAATGTTGGTATAAGTGCTAGATAGCAAATTTCGAGGATGAAATTTTTATAAGGAGGGGAGGATGTAGAAACACAAAAATTACAATAATGAAAATAATAAAGAAAAAGGAGAATTTGGTTTGGTTCGGGACCAAACCGTTGACGGTTTGGAGAGTCCCAGTAAAACTGTCAACGGTTACAGATGGAGAAGATTTGGGTGAGACCAAAATGTTGACAGTTTCATCAATCTTAGGAAAACTGTTGATGGTTTTGAGTTACCGAGGCTTGGTGAAGGTAAAATAGTAGAAAAAGGTTTGGTTAAAAAGCCAAACCATTTACGGTTTTCTTTGGGCCAACATCTCTATAAATAGATTCTAAGTCATTTTTTTGGGTAAATTAAAACTCTCTCTCTCTCTCTCTCTCTCTCTCTCTCTCTCTCTCTCTCTCTCTCTCTCTCTCTCTCTCCCTTTTAACCGGGGCAAATTTGTAGTTTGAGGATCCTAGCCACCACTCCAAAGTTAGGGTAAGGAAGATGAATTTTATTAATTTTTTAAAAAATTTAACCAGTTATTGAGAGTATGTGGGCCTATGAATGTTAATATAGTTATCATTCTGGGATTGAACTGATTAAACTAAGGTATATGATTACAAGTTTTTGTGTGAACGCCATAGGTACTATTTTAGAATCCCTGTAGGCATTTCTCCAGGAATCAGGTAAGGGGATAGATTATGTCGAGTATTTTTTAGAAAATTTACCAGTTAAAATGCAGTATTTGATTACAGAAATTATATATATAATTTTTTTGTTAATCAGGTATATGGAAATGATGTTTATAAATTAATGAGTATTTTTGGGAAATCAGGTGTTTGAGTTGCGTAAACCCTAGAAGTTGATTTAATATTATTTTTTAGAACAATATGTTTCTCCCAGGGAGATAGTATATTATAGAGTAATACTTACTTGTGTGGCATGAGTATGAATATTTCACAGTATATATAAGCAGGCCAAATTATTTTATGATTACATAGAACAAGTACGGTTTGATAATGACTTTTAGAAAATGTTATAAACATTACCGAAAGTATGATATTGTTTAGTATAATGTGATAGTTCAGCCAGCCCAGTGCCATGATAGTTCAACCGACCCAGTGCCGTGACAGTTCAACCGGCCCAATGTTGTGACAGTTCAACCAGCCTAGTGCCATGATAGTTTAGTCGGCCTAGTGTCATGACAGTTTAGCTAGCTTTATGCTGTGATCAATTATGAGATAACAATTTATTCAAAAATTATAATAAGACAGTTTATTTATATATTATGATATAATAGTTTTTACACGAAAATATGAAAATGAGATATGTTACAGTTATATTATGTATTATATGGTAGCAGAACCCTGATGAATTAGTTTAGATTCAAAGCACGGTACCATAGCCATTATTTCATATTAGTACCACCACACGTCTCAGATAGAGTGTTGGTGTATGGTACACGATTGGGCCATTGAAAAGTAGTATATCCCTTCTGGCAGTCCAAACCAGGTTGGGGTGGCCAATTGTGCTTACAGACGAGTCAGTTTTGGCTTAGCGTGGTAGGCTATCCATTGCTTAGTCTCGCATATGGGATGCACAACCCAATCATGTGGGGGTAATAAATGATATCAGCTAGCTAAATCCATCAAGGGGAAAATTTCAGTATTATACAGATATAGCAGACCATTTACATGTTTATAGAAACTTATTATGCGAGAGTAAGCTTATGTTGAAAATATAATTTTACCAGACTTATATAAGTATGGTACAAATTCACATGATTTATCAATTACCGTTGTTGACTGTATGAGTCCAATCCGGTTTTGATAATGACAAATCACCTGGTATTGAAATTGTGAACAGGAATAATATTTAGCATGTACGGAAAGATAACAAGTCATGGAAGCCATGAAGATTAAAGCATACACATCTTGGCAAAATCCATGGAAGTAAAAGAGTTGAAGAATGAAGATGCAAAAGACAAGGTCAAGAACATCATGGGAATGGGAATTTAGAACTTATGTATTCACATGTTTCATATGATTTAATTTGAGACTCAACATATACCCTAGAATGACCTTAGGACTCATGCATTTCATGAACATAATTAGGGGATATCTATGGACTTAGATATATTTTCAAAACCCCAGAAAATACTTTTATAAAAAGGTAGAGAAAGAGAGCAAAGCATATTTTTTGAACTAAAAAGAAAAATCTTGAAATTGGTCACTTCAGAAGACCGAACTCAATGTTTAGTCGTCTAAAGATGCAACTTCAGAAGGCCAAACTTAAGCTCAATCGTCTGAAGAATTTCTTTAAAAAAATGAAGATTAAGTTCAGTCATCTGAAGAATTTATGGTGAAATACAGAACCTGGCATAAGCACCTCAGAAAACTGAACTCAGAATTCAGTCGTCTGAACCCGACACTTCAGAAGACTAAACCCCAACTTCAATCATTTGACCCTATGTTCAGGTTAATTTTTTTAAGCTCTAAGGAACTTCAGTCGCATGGGCTTTTAACCTCAGTCATCTGAACCTGTGGGAATGTTTAAAATTTTAATTTTTAATGAAAGAACATGCGAGCTAATCTTTGATACAACGGTTGAGATTTATTCTAAGGGCAAGATACCTATATATTGAACATCTAAACCCTACTGTTGTACCCAAGATCAACAAGAACAAGAAGACAAAAGAAAAGAAAAAACCTTTGGCATACGATTGCGCTGATTGCACGTTTAGCACAACTTTTAACATACTGCTGAAACTTTTGCCTGGGATTTGAAAGTTGAATCTGAGCTAAAGCTATCTCGATTTTCACAAGGCTATCTAGCTACCATTGTGCTTTCATTTTTACTATTTAGGTTTGGTAAATCGATATGCTCATTAATAGTTATTCTCATAGAGTTTCTTCATCTAAACTGATTTGCTAATCGATATCCATTTTTCAAAGAGCTTGTCATTACGAAATCCATTTTTGAATATTTTTTAAGAGGTTGATCTTGAGTGTGCATATATTAAATCATTTTGACAAGATTGCCACTTGAGAAAAGTTTTTATCATTGATTAGATATTTTTGAGTCAAGTGAGTTGTCATTCAAAGACTTGATATATTTAATATTACAAAACTACTTGTTTGAATATCCTTAGTGTTCATAACGATATATTATTGAGGGATAAATTCTGAAAAAATTACATTAGGTTTTTCATCTTTGGAATATATATCATATATATATTTCCATATTATAGAGATCGCATTATGGTTGTATATTTGGAAGTAAACTTCTTGATTTTGATCATTATAATATTCAAGATAAATCTTTTGATAAGATCATGGTTGGTATTTGTGCATTAAAAAGGGTTGAACTTGAATCATAATTTCTCCAAAGCTTTTAATTATATCACTACTTGGGAGTTTTGATAAAAAGGGAATTTGTGTGTTGGAGCATATCATTCATCTAACGATTGTATCATTACGTACATATTTAAGCTTCAAGTTTCATTATATGATTATGTGTTAGGAATTTCAATTGTACTCGCTAACTTTGTTATAAGCAACATTGAGTGTTTTGCAGATTTGATATTATATTGTAATCACGGTTCAGGTTGTGAACCAGGTTTGAGGAGAGAGTTGTATCTCTTGTAAGCAGCAGAGTAGGAGGAAGTTGTACCTCTTGTAAGCAGTGGATGTAAGGGAAGTTCTGTCCCAATTTAAGGAGCAAGGATTATAGTGGAATCCTTGAGTGGGTTGCTCAAGGAGAGGACGTAGGTCGGGTTGGCTAAAACTCGTAAAATCGTGTTTGCCTTCTCTCTTCCCTTATCTTTTTAATTTCTGCAATGCACTTCATTACTTATATTGCATGTATATATGTTGAATAACCTCACATGAACTTGATGTTGAATAACCTCACACGAACTTGATAAGTAATTTGTTAAATTTAGAAAGAGGGACTAAGAGGTAAATAGGTTTTAAACAATTTTAAAATACCCAATTCACCCCCCCCCCCTCTCTTGGGATTACACCTAAATTAACATTTGGTGTTAAAGTGGGTTTACATAGACTTAATAGTTCACTTGTAAAAAGATCACATGGCACACATCGGTGTAGCTCCATTTGGTAAGGGACATTCATGCACTAGACCATCATCTGTGGTGTAAGTTACACCTGCTGGAAACGTAGGATGAGCATATACCTGTTAAATGTAGATTGGAGGGTATGGAAGATAGTTATGAATGAAAATCATGTTCCCATGAAAGTAATTGATAAGGTAAATGTACCTAAAATTGAAGATAAGTATACTAAAGAGGACTAGAAATCGGTACAAATAAATGCTACTGTAATGAACTTGCTTTTCTGTGCATTAGATGTAAATGAATTTATTGGGTAATGGCATGTAACTCTACTAAAGAAATTTGGTAAAAATTAGAAGTTACATATGAAGGCACTAAGGAAGTAAAAGATAGTAGGATAGACATGCTCACAAGTGAATATGAAGCATTTAAAATGGCAGCAGATGAATCTATTCAATCCATGTACACTAGATTCACACACATCACAAATTCTTTAAATGCACTCTGAAAAACTTACCCTACTTATGAGTTGATTAGGAAAATACTCAAGGGACTACCTTCAGTTTGGGAATCGAAAGCTACGGCAATAGCAGAAGGAAGAAATCTCAAGGAGATGTCAGTTGAAAAACTCGTTCGATCACTCATAACCTATGAGTTTTCAATAAATGAGATGAAGAATGAGCAAAGCAAAGCAAAGAAAGCCACAACACTTAAGGCATCGTCAAACAACTCTAGTGAAGAAAGTGATTCTAATATAGAAGATGACATGACTTTGTTAACAAAGAAGTTTGGAAAGCTCTTGAAGAAGAATAAGAAGTTCAATAAAAAATTCTAGAACTCAAAATCAGAAAGAAGAGAGTCAAGCATGAAGAAAAAGAAGGAAGAACCACCAACATGCTACAACTGCAGAGAGGTTGGACACATCAAGACTGAGTGTCCCAAACTAATGAAAGCCTCCAAGAAAAAGAAGAAGGCGCTGAAAGTCAGATGGGATACGCATAGCACAAGTTGTTTAAACTCTAAATCCAATGATGACGAGATTGGCAATCTGTGTCTAATGGCATATGATGACCTTGAGATATGCTTAAGATCATCCTCCTCAAAATACAGATGGTATCTGGATAGTGGATGTTCATGTCACATGACTAGGGATAAAGTGAAGTCCACATCCATCACACCCAAGGATGAAGGAATTGTCATTTTTGGGGATAATGCTAAGGGAAGGATCACAAGTGTAGGTAAAGTTGGTAAAGATTCATCACTAATTATAAATGATGTTTTATTGGTTGATGGTTTAAAGCACAACTTATTGAGTATAAGCCAACTATGTGATAAAGGTTACAAAGTGTCTTTTGAGCATAACAAGTGCATTGTTCAACACAAAACTGATAATAAGATACTATTCACTACTGAGCGTCATGAAAACGTATATTCCACCAGTTTTGATAACTTAACCTCACAAAATGTGACATGCTTCTCTGCTATGAATGAAATTAGTTGGATTTGGCATAGGAGACTAGGACACACAAACATGGACCTAATATCTAAACTAGTTAAGGGAGACTTAGTTAAGGGATTGCCTAAGACAAAATTCGTCAAAGATAAAATTTGTGAGGCTTGTCAACTAGGAAAACACGAAAGAACAAGCTTTAAGAAGAAGAAATAAATCTCCACTACTAGGCCACTTCAAATGCTATACTTAGATTTATTTGGTCCAAACCTAAAATCATACACATTCGTCATAGTTGATGATTTTTCAAGATATACATGGGTACTATTCTTAGGTCACAAAGATGAAGTATGTGAACAATTCATAAACCTGTGCAAGAAAATCCAAAATGAAAAGGGATATACTATCACTAAAATTAGAAGTGATAGGGGTAGAGAATTTAAAAGTCAAAGCATGAAAGACTGCTGCAATTCATTAGGAATAGCTCATAATTGTTCGGCTCCTAAAACACCACAATAGAATAGTGTAGTTGAAAGGAAGAATAAGTCTATACAAGAAATAGCCATAATTATGCTTAACAAACATAAACTACCTAAGTGCTTCTAGGTTGAGGCAGTGAATACCGCCTGCTATGTTCTGAATAGAGTTTTTATTAAACATCTCTTAATAAAACTCTGTACAAATTATGGAATGGCCATAGACCAAACATATCATATTTTCATGTCTTTGGTTGTAAATGTTTTGTGCTTAGAGACAACAAACATGTAGGAAAGTTTGATGTGAAATCAGATGAAGGTATCTTCCTAGGGTATGCCTTAGATAGTAAAGCCTATAGAGTGTACAACAAATGAACATTAACCGTTATAGAATCCATTCATGTAGTGTTCGATGAGACAAATCCCTTCCTTAAAAGGACCGATGAAGATGAAATTGAAATAAACAAGGAATTTGAAGAACTATCCATTAAAGATGATTCAGGAAAGAAAAGTGAAACTAAAGAACCATCTTCTGAAACTAATCAAATTGAAAATGAGGTTAATGAACCACCTAGAGAATGGAAGTACATAAAGAATCATCCCATTGATCAAATAATAGGTGAATTATTATATAGAGTAGCCACTTGATCCTCACTTATGAATATGATTAGTCATTTTGCCTTTTTATCTCCAAAAGAACCTAGGAATGTGAGTGGAGCAACTGAGGATGAATCATGTGTGTTGTCCATGTAAGAAGAGTTAAATCAAGTTAAGAGGAACAAAGTATGGACATTAGTTCCTAGACCTGAGGATAACTCAATCATTGGAACAAAATGGATATATAAAAACAAGAAAGATGAACATGGGATAGTTGTTAGAAATAAGGCTAGACTAGTAACTCAGGGATATAACCAAGAAGAAGGAATATATTTTGAAGAAACCTTTGGACTTGTAGCTAGAATGGAAGCCATTCGAATGCTTTTAGCCTATGCTGCTTATAAAGATTTTAAGCTATATCAAACAGATGTCAAGAGCACATTTTTAAATGGCTACATAAGCGAAGAGGTATATGTAGAACAACCCCCAGGCTTTGAAAACCATAAGAATCATGATCACGTTTATAGATTAACAAAAGTTTTGTACGGTTTAAAGCAAGATCCTAGAGCTTGGTATGAAAGGCTAAGCAGTTTTATATTAGAAAATGGATTTATTAGAGGAAGGTTAGATACAATACTCTTCATAAAGTCTAAGAAAGATGACATGCTCCTAGTTCAAGTATACGTAGATGACATCATATTTGGAACCACAGATAAAGACTTGTGCAATGAGTTTGCTAGCACTATGCAAAATGAATTTTAGATAAGCATGATGGGTGAACTAAATTTCTTCCTAGGACTTCAGATCAAACAAGCGAAACATGGAATATTTATAAATCAATCAAAGTATATTGTAGATCTGCTCAAAAAGTTTAATATGGAAGATGGAAAAATACTAGGTACACCTATGAGCGCTTCATTGAAATTAGACAAAGATGAACAAGGTACACCAGTAGATGTCAAGCTATATTGGGGAATGATTGGTAGCTTACTATATCTGACTGCCAGTAGACCTGATATAATGTTTAGCATATGTTTGTGCGCAAGATTTCAGGCAGCACCAAAAGACTCACATTTGTTAGCTATCAAATGAATACTTAGATACCTGATAGGAACCGTGGAAATTGGGTTATGGTATCCTAAGTATACATCTTTTGAGATTATCAGCTATTCAGATGCTAATTTTTTGGGTAGCAAAGTGGATAGGAAGAGCACGAGTGGGACTTATCATTTCTTTGGACATTCGTTAGTATCTTGGTTTTCCAAGAAGCAAAATTCAGTTGCTCTTTCCATAGCTGAGGCTGAATACGTAGCAGCAGGAAGTTGTTGTGCTCAAACTCTATACATGAAGCAATAACTGACAAATTTTGGATTAAGTTATGACACAATTCCTATAAGATGCGATAATACGAGTGCAATAAATATTTCAAAGAATCCCATATTACATTCACAAACTAGGCATATAGAAATACAACATCATTTTCTTTGTGATCATATGCAAAAAGGAGATGTGACACTTAAGTTTGTATGCACAAATGAACAATGGGCAGAAATATTAACGAAACCACTTGCGGAGGATAGGTTTATCCAAATTAGGCATGAATTAAGCCTAATGCATAGTCGAGAGGTTGCCTAAAATTACATTAGATGACATAATTTAGGGGAAGCAACGTCACTTAATATTCAAAATTGATTAAAATTTTCAATTTCGGTTCATTTGTTCCCATTTGGTATCACATTAGTTAACATTTGGTATTACACTCCCATAATGATGAGAGCATATTAACTTCCACATGTTAATCCTCACATAATCATTGAAGTTTAATGACTATGTTTGCTTATACATTTAGATGGCATTTATCACACTGTGTATATCCACTTTAAAATTTAAATTCAGCAACACAGTTGTCTGCACTAGCAAGGGGGAGAAGTACATTAAGTCAAATCTGATGGTTGAATAGGTTCCTAACTTTAAGATTAAAAAAAGGGGGGGGGGAGAAGATTATAAGATTCTGTCCACTCATGTAGTACTTTGTTATACACCTTTTTGTTGATATCAAAAGGGGGAGAAAAATCAGGAGCAAGCACAAAAATTGTGGAAAAATCAGGACTAAATATTGTGGGCAAAACTAATTGTGTAAAGGGGGAGAAAAATCAGGCTGTAGGAAAAGAATCAGACTAAACAACTTGTGTATGAACATGAGCATATTTCATTTGGCATGAGCATATTTCACTTATTGAATATTTGATGCATTATTTAAGGGGGAGCCTTGTTAGGCGTAACTCATTATATATTTTTGCTCATGTATTTGTCATCATCAAAAAGGGGGAGATTTTTGACTCTATGAGTCCAATTCGGTTTTGATAATGACAAATCACCTGGTATTTGATCTATGCATTAGGATTGTGAACAGGAATAATATTTAGCATGCACGGAAAGATAACAAGTCATGGAAGCCATGAATATTAAAGCATACACATCTTGAAAAAATCCATGGAAGTAAAAGAGTTGAAGAATGAAGATGCAAGAAACAAGGTCAAGAATGTCATGAGAATGTGTATTTAGAACTTATGTAGTTACATGTTTCATATGATTTAATTTGAGACTCGACATATGCCCTAGAATGACCTTAGCTCTCATGCATTTCATGAACATCATTAGGGGATATCTATGGACTTAGATATATTTTCAAAACCCCAGAAAATACTTTTATAAAAGGGCAAAGAAAGATTGCAAAGCATATTTTTTGAACTAAAAAGAAAAATCCTGAAATTGGTCACTTTAGAAGACCGAACTCAACGTTTAGTCGTCTGAAGATGCAACTTCAGAAGACCAAAGTTAAGCTCAATCATCTGAAGAATTTCTTCAAAAAAATAAAGATTAAGTTCAGTCATCTGAAGAATTTATGGTGAAACACAGAACCTGACAGAAGCATCTCAGAAAACTGAACTCAGAATTCAGTCGTCTGAACCCGACACTTCAGAAGACTGAACCCCAACTTTAGTCATCTAACCCTGTGTTCATATTAATTTTTTGAAGCTCTAAGGAATTTCAATTGTATGCGTTTTTAACCTCAGTCGTCTGAACCTGCAGGAAAGTTTAAAATTTTAATTTTTAATGAAAGGACAAGCGAGCTAATCTTTGATCCAACTATTGAGATTTATTCTAAGGGCAAGATACCTATATATTGAACATCTAAACCCTACTATTGTACCCCAGATCAACAAGAACAAGAAGACAAGAGAAAAGGAAAAACCTTTGGCATACGATTGCGCTGATTGCATGTTTAGCACAACTTTGAACATATTGCTGAAAATTTTACCTAGGATTTGAAAGCTGAATCTAAGCTAAAGCTATCTCAATTTTCAAAAGGCTATCTAGCTATCACTATGCTTTCATTTTTGGTATTGAGGTTTGGTAAATCGATTTGCTCATTAATAGTTATTCTCATAAAGTTTCTTCATATAAACTAGTTTGCTGATTGATATCCATTTTTCAAAGAGCTTGTCATTGCGAACTCCATTTTTGAATATTTGTTAAGAGGTTGATCTTGAGTGTGCATATATTATATCATTTTGATAAGATTACCACTTGAGAAAAGCTTTTGTCATTGATTAGATATTTTTGAGTCAAGTGAGTTGTCATTCAAAGACTTGATATATTTAATATTACAAAACTACTTGTTTGAATATCCTTAGTGTTCATAACGATTTCTTATTAAGGGATATTTTTTGAAAAATTTTACATTCAGTTTTTGATCTTTTGATTACATATCGTATATATATATTTTTTCATATTACAATGATCGCATTGTGATTGTATATTTGGAAGTAAACTTCTTGATTTTAATTGTTATAATATTCAAGATAAATCTTTTGATAAGATCACAGCTGAGATTTGTGCATTAAAAAGGGTTGAAATCGAATCATAATTTCTCAAAAGCTTTTAATTATATCACTTCTTGGAAGTTTTGATAAAAAAGGGAATTTGTGTGTTGGAGCATATCATTCATCTAACAATTGTATCGTTACATACATATTTGAGCTTCAAGTTTCATCATATGATTATGTGTTAAGAATTTCAATTGTACTCACTAGTTTTGCTAGAAGCAAAATTGAGTGTTTTGCATATTTGATATTATATTGTAATCACGGTTTGGGTTGTGAATTGAGTTTGAGGAGAGAGTTGTATCTCTTGTAAGCAATGGATTATGTGTTAAGAATTTCAATTGTACTCACTAGTTTTGCTAGAAGCAAAATTGAGTGTTTTGCAGATTTGATATTATATTGTAATCACAGTTCGGGTTGTGAACTGGGTTTGAGGAGAGAGTTGTATCTCTTGTAAGCAATAGAGTAGAAGAAAGTTATACCTTTTGTAAGCAGCGGATGTAAGGGAAGCTCCGTCCCAATTTAAGGAGCAGAGATTATAGGGGAATCCTTGAGTGGGTTGCTTAAGGAGAGGACATAGGCCGGGTTGGCTGAACCTCATAAAATCATGTTTGCCTTCTCTCTTCCCTTATCTTTTTAATTTCCGCAACGCACTTCATTACTTATATTGCATGTATGTATGTTGAATAACCTCACACAAACTTGATAAGTAAATAGGTCTTGAAGAATTTTAAAATACCCATTCACCCCCCTCTTGGGATTACACCTAAATCAAGAACCATTAATTATGTTACAGTTAATTATTTACAGGATATGTTTACAAGACACTAGAACTCATGTTGCCACACACTAATGATAATCTATCCCATATTACTGAGAGGAGTCTCACCCAATAATTTAAATATTTTAGGAAACCCAAACAACTGTGTGGACCAAACTCCGAGGTAGAGGAGGCCTTGGTACTATAGTATTAGGTTAAGTGTTTTGAGTTGGGAAATATGTTTGTTGAATCCCTATGATATTTCATGGATTTTTGGGGATGTGTATGTATATTTATGGAGACAATAGAACTCTGGTATTATATGTGAGGTTCAGGTACATTATGTTTTCCATTACATGAATAGTATGTATTTAAGAATAGGAATTCCCCGGTACCCCACTTTGGGTCCGGGTTGACATTATAGATATTATTATTATTGGTATCAGAGTATTTTTATATTTAAAATAGTATAATTTTTGGGTTGTTACAGTTTGGTATCAGAGCATTTTTATATTCAAAGTAGTATAATTTTTGGGTTGTTACAACATATTTGAATCCTTAGACTTTCAATATTACTGCTTACTAGTCTAAATCATTTGTGGAATATTGTTGTACTGAACATAGAACTTATTTCTTGAAATATTGAAATAACATTTTTACTACAAATTCAACTTGCTTCCTTTGTGAAAGAACCAATTGGGACTTGTTTCACAACAACACCATACACCCTTTCAAATTTCCTCAACAAGAGAAATGTCCACTGCTTTATTGTGTCTATGTTTGAGTAATTAAATTCTTAATTTAAAGTGTTTTGAATGTATATGCTTATGAGGGTTGAACCATAGGTGTACGACCCGAAGAATAATAGTATTTAAATAATAAAGAGAGAGGGAAATGAAAATAGAAACAGAAGGAGGTAGCAGCGTTCATCGATGACATTGCACTTTGAATATAATAACTCCAAAATTTTTACACAGGGCCTTGTCGACGAGCGCATAAGTAGGCCTCGTCAAAGAAGCCACATCTCACAGACGAGAAAATACTGAGAGGGGTTTCGGGGGCAGTCTGAAATTCATCAACGAGGGAGGAAGATTCGTCGACAAAACTCCTTAAAGATTCGTCAACGAGATGACATGTCTCATTGACGAATCTAGGGCTATAAATTGCCAAAACCTAGATTTTTCAGTAGAATTCTGATGCAAAAGGCTCTTTCTCTCTCTAAAAATGCCTCTCCCTCCTTCTCTCTTCGATCCTAGCCCCGTTTCACACTGGATCGATGCTCTGAAGCCACCACGACACTCCTGGCAATGTTCTCTACAAGTCTGCCATAGTGGATCGTCGGTGGAAGAGGTTTGAAATTCGTCCCAAATCCAGGGTAAGGTATTTTATTCAGATTATGCCTTCCTTGTAGTTATAGGAAATGTTGTAGGTAAGAAAATACTGACATTTTGTTATGGGGATGTTGTTTTCAGGGTGTTAAGTAGAGATCCCTGTGGGTATAGGGCTAGAGTATAGTAGGGACTTTTCAAAGATAAGGTAAGGGAAATATGCTATGCTAGGAGTTTTATAATGTTATCAGAGATTTTACATGTATGTATATACCATCTTATTACTCAATTTTTATAGAATGAGTTTTAAATGCTTGTGTGGCCGGAGTAGATATTTATTTGATAAAGAACTTATACAGTTTCTATAGTATATCATACTATATAGAATACACAGATATAGACAGTAAATCACAGATATTTATTCAGAACAGTATATTACACTTTTATACAGATCAGTGTGTTATAGTTTATACAAATCAGTATGTTACAAATATTCATCTAGAATAGTACATTACAGTTTTACTCAAAACAGTATATTACAGCTTTATTCAGAACAGTATATATAGCATTTACAGTATTTCATGTTTCCTATTACCATAACATTCAGATATATAGACATATTATACAGATAGATATATAGAGATAGCATCAAGATGCTACAGATACAGAATATAGAGATTACAGAATTTATAGTATAGAAAGATAGCATTATGGTAATTTTGGAAATATGATGAAAACAGTAAAAAAGTATATATGTATATATATAGTATCAGATCCTTGAGGAATGATTACAGATTGATATAGATATAGAATACAGAGCACAGTACCGTTGCTAATACAAATAGAGTGCAACCACATATCTTAGATAGTGTGTGGGTACCGTCAAACTATGCTCAGAGAGGATGCAGATCCCTAGTTCGCTGGGTAGAGGGGGCCAATTTGATGAGGTAGCAGCCAGTCCCGAGCTTAGGAGTGGATGCAGTTTGGCCGGGCTGAGGTAGTGTAGAGTATGATGACTTATCTGGAAGGCCAACCAGGTTAATTCCCGCCTATGAGCTGCACAACCCTGTCATGAGGGGTCAAATCATAACATACAGAGTTCCAAGGATAAAAGCATAGTTATGTATATGTATATAGTTTTACAGTATCTGATGAGTATAGTATGATATTAGTAGTATGAAAGTAGAAAATACAGATGATACTGTTATATTTTAAATTGTGATAAAGAAAGAGATACTTTATAGATTTACTATTGTATTACAGTCCAGTTGTTATTTAAATAGTGTTTGTAACTTAGTCGCCACACACTAGTAACAGCATATTTCCATTTACTGAGCATCGTCTCACCCCATTACTTTATCATTTTTCACGTAAGCCAGCTAGGCAAGCAGATGAGGCTCGCGGATAGGGAGTTTATTTGATTACTCTGGTTGTAGGGTGAGTTTTTGACAGAGATTTGTATTTTTGGGGTAGATGTACTGGAGGGAATTATTTTGTATGGCTATGGTCTGTATATACTAGATTCTGGTATTGTATAGTATATATGGTTATATGATTTATGTTTCTGCTACATAGGTATGAATATTGTATACAGGATTACCCCGGTGCCTACTAAGGCTCGAGTTTCATAGCAAAGGGTATTAGAACAGTTAATATATATATATATATATATATATATATATATATATATATATATATAATCATGATGATGATGTAAATTTTGAGGTCATTACAATAGGACTAGGCCTCCCTTACCCGTCCTACATTAGTAAGGGGAACTTAAAGCACAAGCATATCTAATTGTCTTCAAGTCATACTCTGCAAACGAGTCCATGCTTATGGAGAACATTATTATTGTTATTTTTGGAGGTTTAGAGCAAAGGGTGCTATTATATTTTTGGGAAGTAAATTATTCATAATAACACCAAACTATTGATGCAAAAGCTTGCATAGGTTGAATTTTAATCCTTGCATCATTTAGTTATCTAGCATCTATTTTTCCTTATCAACCATCAATTTGGGATAAGAAATACTCCTTTAATATAATGTAAATTACATTCACAGTTGTCGATAGTCATTTTTAACCAAACATATAACAACTAAGTTGAAATACTTTAATTTTTGAGATAAACAAGAGAAGATAAAA
Organism: Malania oleifera; assembly: GCF_029873635.1. Taxonomy (NCBI): domain Eukaryota; kingdom Viridiplantae; phylum Streptophyta; class Magnoliopsida; order Santalales; family Ximeniaceae; genus Malania; species Malania oleifera. The sequence continues at coordinate 48,962,687 of NC_080429.1, read as the reverse complement.
TTTTTCCACAACGAAGTTAACTAACAACGTATAGGCACTTGATAAATCCTTTTTCCCATGAGTTTTTTCGTGCATGTGTGAAACAGTTAGCGTTAGCTCACAAGTGATCGATAGTCCGTTAAGGGTAGTCGACCAAATTGGGCAATTTTGGAAAATTATTTGTTTTATTTTGATTGGCTAGTTGTCTCGATTTTTTTACATGTCTTTAATCTTTGACAAGTTTCCTACCAGGGTCAAGACTGCGGTAACTTACCCTATCTCAAATAGGGTAGCTTACATAGTTAATTTTCAAATTTTAAATCTAAATTTTAAATCTTTCTCCCTTTAATTAGGCAGTCCATAAAAAGACCACCTTTGGAGCATTTTCATGCATAATGGGAATTGAACCATGAGAACTCTTTAGAACTAGAGAACACACTCTTCATTTGTTGTTCTCTTCCCTTTATTTGATCCTTGATTATTTATCTCATTTATCACTTCTCTCTATTTCTATTCCATTCCACTTCATTTCTTTACATTTTTCTTGTGAGTTTAGTGCATCTTCCACTATTATTTTGTGGTTTATCACTTCAAGTCAGTCATGAATGAACTCACTATTTTAAAGTTTAGTGTATGTTTTATTTTATGTATTTCATGAATTTGAATATTGCGATTCATATGTTATAGATGTGTATGTTGTGTGTTTAGAATTTTAAAAATTTACATCTTAGACTTATGAAAGTAGTGTTAGTCAAAACATACATTGTTAAAATTAAGGCCTACTTGTGTGTTTCTTTAAAAATGAAACATGTTTTTTATAGAAAAAATTGTATGGATGTTCAACGTGTTTTCACGTTTGCATCACAATCGACAGCCTACGAGGGGATGGTTGTCGGGTACTCCTAGCATTCGGGCGGTTGACCGCTCGTTAAGGGATAGTCGACCGACTAAACTAGAGACCAATTATTTTATGAGAGTAGATCAAGTCTTTTGAATCTTGTATTTGTTAGTTTTATGATTTTTCTTCTTAAAAAGTATATAAAAAAAAAGTATCTTTTAGAAAAAAAAAAAAGACCTTAAAATGTTATTCATGTTGCGACTTTTGAATAAATTGTTAAAATCAACTTTTTTTCTGAAAGAACCAAAATTTTCAAGGTAACAAGTCATGCTGGTTTTATGATTTCTTCCCAAAAAAAGAAAAAATCACTTTAGAAAATTTAACTTTTAAGATGCACTTTTGTATAGGTTCACAAAAAAAAATCATTTTTTTTAAATAGTGTTTTCTAGGATACTTTGAAAATCATAATTCAAAAAATCTTTTTCTTAAAAATTATGGTTTTCTTTTCTCAAACATTAATGCTTTTTCTTTTAAAAAGCATGTCAATTATGCACATAAAAATAGTATAACTGGCCATTTGAGATTAAAAACACATGTTAAACATGGTTAGACCAGAAATATCCACAAACCATTGCAGTTCAAATATTACATAAGATCCATAAAAGATTGGAGTTTAAAGCATACGACTTATGATAGCTAAATGTCGGTTTGAGCATGATTTTAGTCTAACTAGTTAGCATGTATTTCAACCATGCAATGCCCTTTTTTCCAAAATATGTAAACAATAAAGTCCTTAAGTTTTTCAAACTTTATGATAGAAAATTTTAAATCCTAATTCCACATGCCATGAATGATTAAGCAAGAGATAAGATGTATTTTAGTTTTTTCTTTTTAACTTCTTGCCCTAAAATATTTCATTTCGTAAAAGATAATTCCCCCTTTGATTTTATAAAAAAAAAAAAAAAAAACTGGGGATGATGCTTGCTGAAAAAGAAACTTTAACACAAAGGTTTAAGCAAGCATCATTTTTCAAGTTAAGCATTTAAGAGCATTCCAAAATATAACTAGAAAAAAAAAATTTAATCACATCGACCCTAAAAATTAGAAAATTCAATGCATAAATAATATGGCTATAAGCAACCTATTTTCATTTAAAATTTACTATGAGCAAACAAGTCATTATGCTTTGAAACACATATGCCACAGTAAGCTATATGACTAAGCCAAAGTAGGGTGAGCATAAGAAGTGGAATTTATAAACTCTCCCCCTTCAGATTTGAATGCCAGCTTAGATGAAATGAAGTGCTTACACTTATCAAAGATTAATTATATTAAGCATGCCAAGTAGTATAAGCAATCATTTTTGAATCTTTAGAATAATTATACTGCATATTGATTAATTTGTTTCTAACATGCAACCAGTATAATCATCCCTATAGACCACAAATGCATTAGAAATTAGATAGTAAGGGGTACACTAGTGCTTATATACCTAAGAACATTCCATACTTGCTTGCATCAAAAAACACAAGTTCAATAGGATAAATGCATTAAAAAAGGACAAATTTTAGTCGATGGTGCTGCTACAATTGGCGGTGAACTCACTTTGGGAAAACACGTATAGTCGGGTTTATTGTCTTCATAATATTGGCCTTTTATCATATTTTTTCCATAGAATATCTATTCATAAAGTTTTAAGAGCAGGATATGATGTTCAAGGTTTTCAGAAGAGCCTCAATACTCAAAAAGCAAAACATGATGCAAATGAGTCCTCAAGATATTTAAATTTATGCTTTTCTCAACGGATGGCGCTCAACCCCCCTGAATGCACATATAAAAGCATTTTCAGCTAAGGATGAAGTTTACTAATCAAAACATTCTCCATTCAATCATCCTTCATAGGAATTTCAGCATGCAGTATGTTATAAACATTTAGCACAAAGTTACTACATATTGCATCCTATTCAGCACTCGATGGCTAACAAGGTTATGCTCATATAATCATGCAATAGCTATACAGTTCATATAGGCATGCACCAAAAGCTTGGTTGTTTCTACAACATGCAATTCACAAAGTCTGCATAATGTATGCAGATGGCGTTTAGATCAATTAGCATGCAACAACCCTTCTTTCTATCAGCATGCAGATGGTAACAATGTAGTATAATCAAAAGTAGTTTAGAATACCAGATATTAACCATCCATCAAAAAAATTTAATCATTTGGTACATAATGGATAATAAGCTGCAATGTTGTTCTCATAAAGGCATATGGGCATAAAATATGATCATGAGAGCATTTAATATATATATATATATATATATATATATATATATATAGCCATGAAATGAAAAAGAGAAATACTCCCCCTCAGTTATGCACTCTACTTATCATCTTGTGCCTTTTTCATCTTTTCATACTTCAAATTTTTAGCCAAGTGCCCTAAATTTTCAATGATTTGAACTTGCCTTTAGAAGCTTAGGCTCAAAGGACCAAAAAGTCCTAAACAATGTCCCTTTAGTGTAATAGGCCAATTTTTCAGAATGTGAAGGCACAAGGTTCAAATGGCTTTCCATTTTAACTGCTCGTGCATAGGTTTCCTTTGAATTTTATGCCTTCATGTAGATTGAAACCTAATGCAACCAATTTAGCCATTCAACACCATTTAAAGAATATGAAGCTCTAATGGATTTGATTTTTATTTGAGAGCTTATGAAAGGAGATAAAACAAATACTCTTCAAAGTTAAATCACTAATAAGTTCATAAGAGTGTTTAGGAGAAGTAGGACATTATTCAAGATAGGCAAGCTAAAGATTATGTGTTGACTATTTTGGCAAAGAGCATTTAAAAGAATATGAATCTTTCTTAAACGAAGCTCTTTGGTGATTTTTGATTTATCACTACTGAAATGCATCCTCTAGATATGATCACAATTTAGAGCAATGATATAAACTAATGAATGGATGATACTTTACCAGATATGATCATGGAATGGTAAAGTTTTCTTATGGAGGAGATGGATTTAGCATGAACTAGAATTAGGGAATTCTTGCATTTTAAGTACAAAAGGGAATATTTTAATTTGACAATAAAACTTGAATCCCTTAGTGGATCCCTCCTAACTTGATTATAAAAGAATGTCATTAAACAAGCACTTTAATAGATTTAGAATTTATGATAAACAGTGCTTATGACCCGAGTGATGACTAAATTTTCATCAAGGATTTTATGTTCGCAAATGAGTTTAGGAATAAAAGATATGTAGCTAAGATTGGTTTCCTAAAGCTCCATTCTGTGTGATGGACAAAGTATGTTTAACTTTAGGTATTCATATTTAAGCAAGAGTTAAGCATTAAAAATCATTTATCAAGTAAAAATGTCTTTGTCCATTTGGAAGTGGATTTTACTCAAGCATGCTTCTGAGATATTATTCAAGATATGATGATTTATGTTTTCCATATCAAAAATAGCAAGTTTTGAAAATTTTACTCAATTAAGCCCTTAACCTTTACTTGGAACATTTAAGAGGAATGAGGTGAATTGTGTGGAGACCAACATCCCATTCAAGCAAAGATTGACTCATTCCTTTTCAGTTCAAAGTTAGCATGCTATAGCCAATATTTTCATATTATACCCAATCATTATGATATAACATTGGTCAAATTGGATATATCACTAAAATTTTATATTGGCTTGATTCTCTAAGGTTCTTAGTATAACAACAGTTTATACTAGGATTTGACATTTTAGACACATACCACTTCCCAAGCATTTAGATATCACTATCCCCTTTTATAATACATCCTAAAATGTAAGGAAGAATTGTTCTAAACCATTATGTAATCCCTATTGGAGTCTATTCTTCCATTGGTTGTGAGGGGTTTGCTTTCTTGATAACCCATACCATTTTTCTTGCTTTGCCTTTGACACCTTTAAATGGACAAGAATATCGAATGTGCCCTTTCTTTTCACAATATAAACAAGTTTTGTATATATGTGAAGGACTATGTTTATTTATTCTATTTTTACTTGATGACGCATAAAAATGACTATGAGATTTATATGATGAGTTCAAATATTTTTTTAAAGATTTTTCTCTTTTAACTCCTAAGGATTTATTTGAACCATTCTTCTCACTTTTAGCTTTGGTTGTTATTTTATAATGATTTTCTATTTTTATCTCCAAGCACATTATTTTCAAAATCTTCTCAATATTTTTCTTCTTTAGGATAGCATGATAATTTTTTAATTCTTCTAATTATTTTGTTAGCCTTTTATTCTCATTTTTCAATAATGTTTTCTTCTTAGACATCCTAACTAGAAACTTTTGCATTTTAAGTAAAGCATTTTCTAGTTCCCTATTGATGAGTCCCAAAAATGCATGATTTTATTCCCTCAATTACGTTTGTTTATCCTCTTTCGTCTTGTATGTAACCCTTTGTTATCATGTTTTGGAGTTACGCAAGGTGAAATTCGTGTTTTAAGGAAAACAAGTTAAAACCAAGGAGTTAGGCAACACAAGAAGCCAAGGGAGAATTTGGAAGACTTAAAGCTCAAATAAGATGATCAACCAAGTCCTTAAAGCCTCGAATGATTGAAAGAAGAAAGATCTTGTTCGACCATAGGGTGCGAATAGCTAACTCAGGGGCGACCAAGGCGACAGCTGAAGACTCCAAGGTTCAAGCCTGAAGCTGAACAACTACAAGGTTTGACCAAGTCCTCGGCACAGTAACCCTCAGGAGTGATGAGGTCCAGAGACTGAAACTAACTAAGATAGAATTATCTATAATCTCAACCAAGTCTTCAACCAGAGGGACCATTATGGGCTACTATATCGAGTTCTTAAGATTTCCTGAAGCCTGAGATCCTGCAAGCCTTGACCATCAACTCGACCAATAAAGACCCAATGTTGCGACTATGTCGAGAGGAGCCGAATTCAAATCTGTGCTTTCCTGAGAGCTTCGACCAGGGCTCAATCGAGGAAGAATATGGGGGTGACATAGTCGACGACGATGATCTATATCGCACGATACTTGCAAAAGTTTTCATTTTTGAATTTCAAATCTTGTAAACCCTAATGGGTACATATAGTAGCTTCGACAATGAACTCGAGGTTACTCTTTAGCCGATTTTAGGTTTGTGTGAAACCTAAAATGCCATTGAGAACCAACCTTATGATAGATTTTTGGCATTAGTGATAGACGTTTTGATTGTAATAGAATGATATTTTTCATTCTAGGTTGGATTCATGATTGAGCACTACTTTGTAGGAGTAAAGATACTTTAATTTTACAAGCTTACAAGTAGTTGTTAGAAAAACTCTTTTCAAAACCTCTCCTTTTTACTTTCTTTTTACACAAACCTTTAACAAACTAATCTGGAAGTGGTTGGTAATTGCATCTAAGTCCCTGAGGATCGACACCCAACTTTCCCTACTTTCTAAAGAACTTGGGATTAGTTAGGTTTTATAAATATTATATTTGGTAGTTAAGAACCCAAGTCTTGGCAAGCCTACCAAATTTTGGCATCGTTGTCGTGGACTTGATTACGGTCATTAGCCAATTTCCACTTTAGAGTATTATAGCTTTGTTTCTTTGTATATATTTTTATTTTTCTTTTAGTTTGATTTGCTGAAGGCTTGAATTTGTGTACTTAAAGTGTGTATGCTGGGTTTGCATTCTTTGGATCCAGAGTTTATTCCTATTGACCCTAAGATTGAGAGATCTAGTAGGTCCCTTAGGAAACCCACCTCGAATCCTGTGTTTGCATAGTCATCTAAACTTAAAGCAATGGTCGAACTTCCACCGGTTCCCACTGCCCAATTCCTAGAACCCCAAGCTCCCCGCCAATCTGTGGTGGGAGAACAGCCCCTTTAGCCTCTTCAGGACTACTTTGTGCTTGACACATACACCTCGCTGTCTTGCATCCAATTTCTGGATGTATAGGTGGCGCAATTCAAGATCAAGACTTCCATCATCTCGATTTTGTCCACCTTCTATGGGAATTCTTCTAAAAACCCTTATTAGAATCTTGATGAATTTCTCAAGATATGCTCCTCCATCTGAATACATAACTTTGATGATGAGGCCCTTTGCCTAAGGCTTTTCCCATTCTCATTGAAGGATAATACCAAATATTGGCTGACATCTTTAAAGCCGAACTTGGTGACCACCTGGGCCACCATGCAACACGAGTTCTTAAAGAAGTACTTCCTAATTGGGAAGACTAACCAATTGTGAAGGGCAAGCACGAGTTTCTCCCAATTAAATAGGGAACTATTCTTCGAGACCTAGCAGCACTTTAGGGACTTACTCCGTAAATGCCTGCACCATCACGTACCTAAGTGGCAATTAGTTCAGACCTTCTATGAAGGGTTGGCTAAAAGAGATAGGTTGATGGTATATGCATCATGTGGAGGTACTTTCCTTACCAAACATGAGAATGAGGCCTAGGTTCTCTTCGAGAACCTCACTAAAAACTCTTAGCAGCATACTGTTACTGTTCGTCGACCCTCCACCCCATCCACTTCCAAACCTAAGGGAGTTTATGAGCTAGCTTCAGGCTATGACCTTGCACCCACCTTGCACACAATAGTTCAAAAACTAGACTAATTCTTGTCCTCAAGACAGCAACAAGTAATGTGTGCAAAGGTGTGAACCATTTGTTCTGACCCTTCCCATTCTTGCTACAATTTCCCCCACGCTCCATCTGAACCTGAGTTTGTGCAGGAAGAAGTAAAGGCTACCCACAATTGGTATGAGAAGACGTCAAATGACCCCTATTCTAACACATACAATCCTGGGTCGAAATAGCACCCATTTTATTTTGGAGGCCACAAGCTCTGGGCTTTCGAGCCCAAAGACCTCAATTCTCACCCAATGCTCCACCCCCTCCCCCTGTATCAAAACCCTTAGAATCCTCCCATCACTACCCTTAGACCATCTTCATATCAGAACCTAGCTCCTCCATATTCCACATATGATTCTTTCTAGGAAACGGTACTAAAAAACCTCAAAGGCATTGAGGCTGATCGCCAAGTAGATCGGTAACTCCTCCACTCTCACTCATAATCAATTGCCAAGCTAGAGGTCACCATGGAGCAACTAGCGACTTCTTTAAGTAGGAGATACGAAGGCATGTTGCCAAGTCTGCCTTTAATGAATCCTAAGTGCCAATATGGGGTGGATTGTAAGTCAGCAAGTGGGCATGCATCATACAATGCACAAGCCCGGGCTATTACCATTATTTGGAGTGGTAAGGAGGTTAATAATAGGGTTAGGGGAAACTTAGAACATGAAAAAGGTAGGGAGAAGACGAGGATTGAAACTGAAGAGGAACCATGTGCTCCTCCATCTTCCAACCCGGTAAATGATATCAAGACACCTACCATCACTAAGAGTGGAGCACTTCCCCATTATATTCCTAAAGCACCGTACCCAACAGCTCTTCTTGCGCCCTCAAAATCTAAGAAGGATACTACCACTGAGTCCATTATGGATACATTTTGACAAGTTAGGATCAACATCCCTCTCTTAGATGCTATAAAACAAGTGTCTCTGTACGCCAAATTCCTTAAGGACTTGTGCACATAGAAGCAAAAGTCGAGGGTGCATATGAATAACCAAGTTAGATTGACTGAGCATGCGAACTCCATTCTCTTGGGTCACCTCTCTTCTAAATTAAAAGACCCTAACGCTCTAACTACTTCATATGTAATAGGTGATTACACGATTGATAGGGCTCTTTTGGACCTAGAAGCAAGTATGAACCTTTTGCATACTTAGTCTTCAAGAAATTTAATCTAGGAGAGCTGAAGCCCACCTCGGTTACCTTGAACTTTGTTGATCGATCCATCAAGAGACCTCGGGGTGTAATTGAAGACATCTTGGATAAGGTCGAAGAGTTCTACTATCCAGTTGATTTTATAGTCTTGGATATGGAACCTTCAGACCCTACCAAAGACTAGATCCCTGTCCTATTAGGATGACCTTTCTTAGTCATGGCTAATACTTTCATTCAATGTAGGTCAGGGATTATGGATGTTTCCTTTGGTAATATGCAGCTTCAGCTGAACGTATTCCACACTTCCAAACATCCCCCTGAGTATGTCTAAGCTATGGACGTTGATATGATAGATGAATGTATTAAGGAAGTGATCCCCTTAATTCTATTGAGAAATCCTTTAGGGGAAGTATTTTAGCTCAAGGACACATCCGTGAATAAACTAGATGATCCATATAAGAAGATTCTTTCAATTCATGACATGATCTCCAGCTTGGAGGGAAGCATTCCTAGTTCATTGAAGAAATGGGGGAAGATACGCTTGTTATCGAACCTGAGTGAGTTTGGATGGAGTGTTTACAGATTCTGACTAAATATGTTTAACTTAGTGCTTCTAGGAGGCAATCTAAGTATTTTCTTTTTCTTATTTAGTCTTTAAAATGTAAATTATAGTGTAAATAGGGTTAGAGTTTGTAGGAGAAGTTGTAGCCCAATTGAGGGTATGACTAGGACGCGACCAGTACACCAAGTGTCCCCTTGTCATTGCCCTTAAAGAAAGATGACCTTTCATAATACAGAGAGGATCGACCATGGGCACAACCAGCTTTAGAGTTGGTGCGACCTGGTCGGGAATATAAGAATTCGATTGAGAACCCTTTTTCCCTCACTATCTTTCACTTTCAAAACTCCCTCCCTCTCAGTCATACCTTGTCGCACCCACTCCATACTGTGTCACCCAGCCTTTGCCCATCTCTTCCAGGTCTCGAAAAACCTTTGGCGACCACTCTAGTGAGTCTTAGCTATAATTGCGACCTCCCTTGTATGTGGCCATTGCCTAGTAGAGCTTCTAAGGTTTCTATGTCTCGAAAAATGCCTCGCCAATCATTGACCAGGGATGCTTCTGCAATGACTTGAAAAATTTTAACTATTTAAAATAATAAGAAGTACAGAAGGGAAGGGAAAAAAAAAATTTAAAAGGTGACAACGAGCAATCGTCGACGAACCAACTGGTCTCGTCGATGAGTGTTTTGTCTTGGCTCATCGACGAGGAATTATCGAAAAGGGTTTTCACATAAATGAAATTCATCGACGAGTTTGCTATTTCATCACCGAACTGTATACCAGGACTCATCGATGAGTCCACATTCGACGAGTCCACGTTTCTCATCAACGAACCCCTGCCTAAAAATAGCAAATTCTTTCATTTCAGTGCGAAATCTGTTGCATGTATCCTCTCTCTCACTAGAATTTCAGCCGTACTACCTTCTCTCTTCAATTTTGGGCCAGATTTAGCTCAGTTCAACAATTGAAAGCTGCCATGAGACTCCTGGAAAGATTCTTTGCAATATAGGCAAAGCGAATCTTCGATTTGAGAAGTTTGGGAAACATTCCAAAACAAGGGTAAGTGAAATAATTTAAGGTATTATTATTATTTTGAGGTATTTAGAGCCTAGGAAGTATTATAAGGGTGTTTTACTAAGATTTGAGGAATTTGGAATTTTTGGAATACATGGTCTCGTTTTGTTGCTGAATCCCGAGCAGCAGGTAAGGGGAAATATTTTATAATAGCTTTTTAATAATTTTAAGGACTACTTTTGTGTATAAATTTCTACATATCCAGGTATAATTTTTCTAAACCATGCTGGTGTTGAAAATGTTGCTTTTAGATAGATAAACTATATTGGGAAAAAAATCGTGTGGTTGAAACCATTTTTCATAATTAAATGATTGTGAGTAATGTGGAATGATAAATCATTGAGATTACGAATATTGTTTGACTATGAAATCTGCCTGGTTGAATATAATGGTTGATTGTGGATACAGATGTTATGTATACTGTGGATGTATTGAATGATTGGTTACTGTTGACTTGTGTGTGGTTCATGTAAATTATGATACAGCGTTGGCAATGGTATAAGGAGGTCGTTATATCATACCTCGTATAACCGTCATATAACGTTGGCAATGGTATGAGGAGGTTGCTATATGGACATTTGTATTGGGAGGTAAACATTGGTAGTGGTATGAGGAGGTTGTTTATCTATTTACCATGAACGGGGTGTTTGCTTTGTAACATGTGTGGTTTGATTAGTCCTAATTGGACCAATCCTACGTGGACATATAAGTTATGTGATTGGTTTGTCCTGTGTGGACTGTGTAATCTGTGTGATTGGATAGTCCTGTGTGGACATGTATGATATGTGTGTTAGAGTCCTATATGGACGATTATGTGATATGTGGATATAGACCCTGTGTGGGTATGATTGAAGACTGTATGATTATCTTGTGTGGATTGATTGGGATGTGCGTGTATGTATGGAGTTTTGTGAAATGAGAATGGTTAGCTGTGTGTGACTTTAATTAATTATTTATTTATGGTAAAGTAGATTACTCCACCTGAGGGCTTGCTAAGGAAGGCGAGTACTCTAGTAATTATTTGTGGATATGAGATGTTGACTCTATCAGTCCAATTCGGTTTTGATAATGAAAAATCACTTGGTGTTTGATTTGTGCATTGAGTTTGTGAACATGAACTTTATTAAGCATGTATAGAAGGACAACGAGTCATGGAAGTCACAAAGTAAAGCTAACAAATCTTGGCAAGATCCATGGAACTCAAAGAGTACGAGAATCAAGATGCAAGCGACAAAGTTCAAGAACATCTTGGGAATGGATATTTAGAACTCATGTACTTACATTTTCATATGATTTAATTTAAGGCTCATCGTAACTTAGAATGATTTTAAGATTCATGCATTTCATATACATCATTAGGGAATTTCCATGGACTTAGAAATGTCTTTAAAATCATGAAAAAATTTTTTTATAAAAGACCCAAGAAAAGAAGCAAAGCAGAATTTAAAACTAGAGAAGAAAAATGGGACTTCGGTAGCCTGAACTTCACCTCAATGGCTTGAAGAATTTCTTCAGGAGCCTGAAGATTAAGTTCGGTAGCCTGAAGAATTAATAGGAAACACAGTAAGTTGGCCGAGGCACTTCGGTTGTCTGATCTTGGAACCTTAGGCGCCTGAACCCACTTCAGGAGCCTAAACTACCCTCTTTAGGCACCTGACCCTGTATTCCAACTTGATTTTTCAAAGGCTTAAGGAACTTCGATCGCCTAGGCTTTCGACCTCAGACGCCTGAACTTGCGGGAAACTTAAAATTGTGATTTTTATTAAAAGAACTCGCGAGCCATTTCTTGGATCCAAGGGCTGAGATCAATCCTAAGGGTAAGATACTATATATACTGAATATCTAAACCCTAAAACAAAGTGAAGACACACAACAAGAGAGAACACATCGTATTGCAAGTTTGTAGAGAAACTTGAGCTGATTGTTTACACTTCATTCTACTTTCATCTTCTTTGGGCAAATCTATTCTGAATATTAAAGTTCATTCATTCATTCAAATGTACTTTAATCTAGTATTGAGGTTTGATCTTTCAAGTTATTATTCTTAAGAACTTCTCATCTCATTACGTGTTCTTGATTATCATTAGAAAAGTTTTGATCTTAAGTGTGCATATACGTATGAAAATTGATTTTTGAAAAGATCATTACTTAAGAAAGTTTGATAGCTCAATTGATTGGTTTTTGATTCAAGAGTATATAAATATACATATATATTATTCATAGAGCTTATTATTGAAGAGCCTATTTTGATTAAAAGATTGATCTTGAAAGTGTCTATACATATACATAGTTATTCTAAACAAGATCATTACTTGATTTAGGTTGTGTGATTGATTGAAAGGTTTGATTCAAGTGTGTGTTTTCTAAAGGATCTATATTTTAGATATATTAACGCTTGATTAAATATCTTTGGTACTTATAATTATACATTTTATTGAGGGATATTTTCTCAAAAACAATATACTCAATTTGTGATTGAATACTAGAAAGAAAACTTTGTGATTTTGATTGATTTAATATTCAAGACAAAGTTTTTATTAATAAGTTCACATTAAATATATTTGTGCATTTTTCAAAGTGAACCAAGAACCCTGGTATACTCCAAAACATTTTAAATATATCTTTACTTGGGAGTTTTGGTTAAATAGGGATTTGTGTGTTGAAGCATATCATACATAAAACGATTGTATCATTTTTCATACATTCATGAGCTTCAAGATTTAATCATATGTTAATGTGCTAGGAAATTGATTTGTACTCACAAGCTTTTGTTAAAAGCATTGTTTTGAGTGTTATTTTTCAGATTCTATTGTATACACGGTTCAGTGTGTGAACCGGTGTGAGAGGAGAGAGTTATATCTCTTGTAAGCAGTGGAGTAGGAGGGAGTTGTGCCTCTTATAAGCAGCGTATTGTAAGGGAAGCTCCGTCCCAATTTAAGGAGCAGGGATTTAGTGAATCATTGAGTGGTTGCTCAAGGTGAGGACGTAGGCCAAGTCGGATGAACTTCGTAAAACTGTGTTTGTCCTTCTCTCTTCCCTTTACTCTTTATTTTCAACACTGCATTTAAACTGTGTATAATACATGTATAGGTTGGATAGCCTTACACATAAGTAATTGAGTAACAAGAATTCTTTGGTAAATATATAAGAAGGGTTTAAGAAGTAAACAAGTGTCAAAAAATTTTTTAAATACCCAATTCACCACCCCCCCACCTTCTTGGGATTATACCTGATTCAATATTTGGTATCAGAGCGGGTTTACATAGACTTGATAGTTAATTTGTAAAACAATCACATGACACACATTTGTGTAACTCCATTCGGTGAGGGACACTCATCCACTAGACCACCAATTTTCTGTGGTGTAAATTACACCTATTGGAAACGTATGATGAGCATATATTTACTGAACATAGATTGGAAGGTTTGGAAAATAATGACTAAGGGAAATCACATTCCCATGAAAGTAATTGATAAGATTAATGTACCTAAAACTGAAGATGAATATACTGAAGAGGATTGGAAGTTAGTTTAAATCAATGCCACTGCCATGAACTTACTTTTCTGTACATTAGACGTCAATGAATTTAATAGGGTAATGGCATGTAACTTAGCTAAAGAAATTTGGCAAAAATTAGAAGTTACATATGAACGCACTATGGAAGTCAAGGATAGTTGGATAGACATGCTCACTAGTGAATATGAAGCATTTAAAATGACGACTGATGAATCCATACAATCTATGTACACTAGATTCACACACATCATTAACTCTTTAAAAGCCCTTGGAAAAACTTACCCTACTTATGAGTTGATCAGGAAAATACTCAGAAGATTACCTTCAGTGTGGGAAGCGAAAGCTACAGCAATAGCAGAAGGGAGAAATCTCAAGGAGATGTTGGTGGATGAACTCATTGGATCACTCATCACCTATAAGTTGGCAATAAACAAGAGGAAAAATGAGCAAAGCAAAGCTAAGAAGGTCACTGCACTTAAGGCATCATCAAGCTATTCAAATGAAGGAAGCGATTCTGAAACGGATGATGACATGGCCTTGCTAACAAAGAAGTTCGTGAAATTCTTGAAGAAAAACAAAAAGTTCAATAGAAAATTCTAGAACTCTAGATCAAAAGGAGGAGAGCAAAGCATGAAAAAAAAGAAGGAGAATCCACCAACATGCTACAACGACCGAGAAGTTGGACACATCAAGCCTAAGTGCCCCAAGCTCATAAAAGCTTCAAAGAAAAAGAAGAAGGCGCTAAAAGTCAACTGGGATACACACAGCACTAGTGGTTCAGAATCTGAATCCAGCGACGACGAGGTTGCCAATCTGTGTCTAATGGCACATGATGAGCTTGAGGTACAATCATCTTTTTCATCATCTTCATATTATTCTAGTGAATTTGAAAATGAAAATGATATGATTTCATATGATGAACTAAAACAAGAATACTTGTACACTATTAAAATGCTTGAGAAGAAAACAAAGAAAATTTCTGAGTTGAGAAGCAAAGTCAAAGAACTTTCAAATCTAGTTGAACATCAAAATGAATCTCATGCATTTTCATAAGAAATAAAGATTTGAAAATTGAGGAGTTAGAAAAGGATTTGAAAGATAAATCTGAAATTATTTATAAATTTACTGAAGGAGAAAACAATTTTGAAAAGCTCCTAGGATCTCAAAGAAATTCCCTAGAAAAGGAAGGGCTCAGTTTTAATGGTAAGGAAAATATAAAGAAAAGACATCTTTACATGGGTTATTTTACAAAAGATTCAAAGTCATATGCTCCAACTAAGAATTATTATAGAAATACTACATGCTTTAAATGTAGAAGGTTGGGTCATATACAATTTGACTATCCTTTCAAAAATAAAGATGTAAAAATAAAGAAAGTATGGAAGGTCAAAGGTCAATCTAGCACTAACCCTCCTGGACCCAAGACAATTTGGGTACCAAAGCTAGTTGTTTAATTGTGTCTTGCAAATTTGCTTAAGATTAGCATCCTTAAAAGATAGATGGTATATGGATAGCGGATGATCACGCCACATGACCGGGGATAAAGCAAAATTCACATCCATCATACCCAAGGATGAAGGGTTTGTTACTTTTGGAGATAATGTTAAGGGAAGGATCATAGGTGTCGGTAAAGTCGGTAATGATTCCTCACTCATTATTGATGATGTTTTATTAGTTGAAGGTTTAAAGTACAATTTATTGAGCATAAGTCAACTATGTGATAAAGGCTACAAAGTATCATTTGAACATGACAAGTGCATGGTTGAACACAAAATTGATAATAAGATACTATTCATTGTTAAGCGTCATGTAAACGTATATATCACAAGCCTTGATAACTTAACTTCACAGAGTGTGACATGCTTATCTGCTATGAATGAAATAAGCTGGATTTGGCATAGGAGACTAGGACACGCAAACATGGATTTAATATCAAAACTAGTCAAGAAAGAATTAGTTAAGGAACTGCCTAAGACTAAATTTTTGAAAGGTAAAATCTGTGATGCATGCCAACTAGGAAAACAAACAAGAACAAGCTTTAAGATGAAGAAAGAGATCTCCACTACTAGGTCACTCCAAATGCTACACTTAGACTTATTTGGACCAAACTCAATTCAAAGTTTAGGAGGAAAATCATACGCTTTTTTCATAGTTGATGACTTTTCAAGATACACATGGGTACTATTCTTAGGTCACAAAGATTAAGCATGTGAAAAATTTATAAACCTATGCAAGAAAGTCCAAAATGAAAAGGGATATACAATTACTAAAATTCAAAGTGATAGGGGTAGAGAATTTAAAAATCAAGGCATGGAAGACTATTGTAATTCATTAGGAATTGCCCCTAATTTTTTAGCTCCTAAAACACCGCAACAGAATGGTGTAGTTGAAAGGAAGAATAGGTCTATACAAGAAATGGCCAGAACTATGCTTAACGAACATAAATTACCTAAATACTACTGGGCCGAGGCAGTGAATACCACCTGCTATGTGCTAAATAGAGTTCTGATTAGACCATCACTTAATAAGACTCTTTACTAATTATGGAATGAACATAAACCCAACATATCATATTTTCATGTCTTTGGCTATAAGTGTTTTGTGCTTAGACACAATGAGCATCTAGGAAAGTTTGATGTGAAATCAGATGAAGGTATCTTCCTAAGGTATGCTTTAGATACTAAAGCCTATAGAGTATATAACAAACGAACATTAATGGTCATAAAATCTATTCATGTAGTGTTTGATGAGTCTAATCCCTTCTCCAAAAGAACTAATGAAGATGAAATTGAATTAAACAAGGAACCAGAAAAACTATCAATTGAGAATGATTCAGAAAAGAAAAATGAACTTGAAAAACCATGCGTTGAAATTGATCAAACTACAAATGAGGTTAATGAACCACCTAGAGAATGGAAATACATAAAGAATCATCCCATAAATCAAATAATAGGTGAACCATTACGTGGAGTAGCCACTCGCTCCTTTCTTAGGAACATGGTTAGTCATTTTGCATTTTTATCACAAGAAGAACCTAAGAATGTGAGTGAAGCTATAGAGGATAAATCTTGGGTGTTGTCCATGCAAGAAGAATTAAATCAATTTGAAAGAAACAAAGTATGGACTTTAGTTCCCATACCTGAGGATAAGTCAATCATAAGGACCAAATGGATATATAAGAATAAGAAAGATGAACATGGAGTAGTTGTGAGAAATAAGGCTAGATTAGTAGCTCAGGGATATAATCAAGAAGAAGGTATAGACTTTGAAGAAACATTTTCCCCTGTAGCTAGGATGGAAGCCATACGAATGCTTTTAGCATATGCAACTTTTAAGGATTTCAAGCTATATCAAATGGATGTCAAAAGCACATTTTTAAATGGCTACATAAATGAAAAAGTGTATGTAGAACAACCCCTAGGCTTTGAAAACCATAAGAATCCAGATCACGTGTATAGACTGACGAAAGCCTTGTACGGTTTAAAGCAAGCTCCTAAAGCTTGGTATGAAAGGCTAAGTAGTTTTCTATTAGAAAATGGATTTATAAGAGGAAAGATAGATACAACCTTGTTCATAAAGTCTAAGAAAGATGATTTTCTCCGAGTGCAAGTATATGTCGATGACATCATATTTGGCGCTATAGATAAAGAATTGTGTAATGAATTTGCCAATACCATGCAAAATGAATTTGAGATGAGCATGATGAGTGAACTAAATTTCTTCCTAGGACTTCAGATCAAACAAGAAAATCATGGAATATTCATAAATCAATCAAAGTATATTAGAGACTTACTCAAAAAGTTTAATATGGAAGAAGGAAAAATACTAGGTACACCTATAAGCACTTCATTGAAATTAGACAAAGATAAATAACGTATACCAGTAGACGTCAAGCTATATTGTGGAATGATAGGTAGCTTGTTATACCTGACTGCCAGTAGACCAGATATAATGTTTAGCGTATGTTTGTGCACAAGATTTCAGTCTACACCAAAAGAGTCTCATTTTCTAGCTGTTAAATGGATACTTAGATATCTTATAGGAACCGTGGACATTTGGTTATGGTATCCTACGTACACATCCTTTAAGATTCTTAGTTATTCAAATGCTAATTTTTCGAGTAGCAAAGTGGATAGGAAGAGCACTAGTGGTACTTGTCATTTCTTAGGACACTCCTTGGTCTCTTGGTTTTCCAAGAAACAAAATTCAGTTGCTCTTTCCACAGTTGAGGCTAAATACATAGCGGCAGGTAGTTGTTGTGCTCAAACGCTCTATATGAAGCAACAACTGAAGGATTTTGGATTAAGTTATGAAACAATCCCTATAAGATGTGATGATATGAGTGCAATAAATATCTCAAAGAATCCCATATTACATTCATGAACTAAGCACATAAAAATACAACATCACTTTCTTCGTGATCATGTACAAAAAGGGGATGTAACACTAGAGTTTATATGCATGAATGAACAATGGGTAGATATAACTTGCGGAGGATAGGTTTATCCAAATTAGGCATGAATTAGGTCTCATGTATAGTCGAGAGGTTGCTTAGAATCATGTTAGATGATATAATTCAAGGGGAACAACGTCAATTACGATATAATCACTTAGTACTGCATTAATCAACAATTGGACATGTTTAAAACTTTAAGATGTCTAAGGGAAGAAGAACATAAGGGTACGTCTACTCTTGCTTTATTAGTTTACACCTTTTTGTTGAGGTCAAAAGGGGGAGAAAATTTTGGAAGCAAAAATAATAAAATGAAAGCAAAGAATTGGTAAACACTTTGTGTATGAACATGAGCATATTGTCATTCATTGAATATTTAATGCATTAATTGAGGGGGAGCCTTGTTAGGTGTAACCCATTATATATTTTTGCTCGTGCATTTGTCATCATCAAAAATGGGGAGATTGTTGACTCTATGAGTCCAATCCGGTTTTGATAGTGATTGTTGACTCTATGAGTCCAATCCTGTTTTGATAGTGACAAATCAATTGGTATTTGATATGTGCATTGAGTTTATGAACATGAACTATATTAAGCATGTACAGAAAGATAACGAGTCATGGAAGTCATAAAGTAAAGCTAACAAATCTTGGCAAGATCCATGGAACTCAAAGAGTACGAGAATCAAGATGCAAGCGGCAAAGTTCAAGAACATCTTAGGAATGGATATTTAGAACTCATGTACTTACATTTTCGTATAATCTAATTTGAGGCTCATTGTAACTTAGAATGATTTTAGGATTCATGCATTTCATGTACATCATTAGGGAATTTCCATGGACCTAGAAATGTCTTTAAAATCATGGAAAATTTGTTTTATAAAAGACCCAAGAAAAGAAGCAAAGCAGAATTTAAAACTAGAGAAGAAAAATAAGACTTCTATAGCCTGAATTTCACCTCAGTCGCTTGAAGAATTTTTGTAGGAGCCTGAAGATTAAGTTTGGTAGCCTGAAGAATTAATAGGAAATACAGCAAGTTGGCCGAGGCACTTCGGTCGCCTGATCTTGGAACCTCAGACACCTAAACCCACTTCAGGAGCCTAAACTACCCTCTTTAGGCACCTGAACCTATATTCCAACTTGATTTTTCAAAGGCTTAAGGAACTTCGGTCGCCTGGGCTTTCGACCTCAGGCGCCTGAACTTGCGGGAAACTTTAAATTGTGATTTTTATTAAAAGAACTCGTGAGCTATTTCTTTGATCCAATGGTTGAGATCAATCCTAAGGGTAAGATACTATATATATTGAATATCTAAACCCTAGAAAAAAGCGAAGATACACAACAAGATAAGAACACATCGTATTGCAAGATTGTAGAGAAACTTGAGCTGATTGTCTGCACTTCATTCTACTTTCATCTTCTTTGGGAAAATCTATTTCGAAAATCAAAGTTCATTCATTCATTCAACTGTACTTCAATCTAGTATTGAGGTTTGATCTTTCAAGTTATTATTCTTAAGAACTTCTTATTTCATTACGTGTTCTTGATTATCATTAGAAAAGTTTTGATCTTGAGTGTGCATATACGTATGAAAATTGATTTTTGAAAAGATCACTACTTGAGAAAGTTTGTTAGCTAAGTTGATTGGTTTTTGATTCAAGAGTATATAAATATACATATATATTGTTCATAGAGCTTATTATTAAAAAACCTATTTTGATTAAAAGATTGATCTTGAAAGTGTCTATACATATACGTAGCTATTCTAAACAAGATCATTACTTGATTTAGATTGTGTGATTGATTGAAAGGTTTGATTCAAGTGTGTGTTTTCTAAAGGATCTATATTTTAGATATATTAACGCTTGATTAAATATCCTTGGTACTTATAACTATACATTTTATTGAGGGATATTTTCTAAAAAAACAATATACTCAGTTTGTGATTGAATACTTGAAAGAAAACTTTGTGATTTTGATTGATTTAATATTCAAGACAAAGTTTTTATTAATAAGTTCACATTAAATATATTTGTGCATTTTTGCAAAGTGAACCAAGAACCCTAGTATACTCCAAAACATTTTAAATATATCTTTACTTAGGAGTTTTGGTTAAATAGGGATTTGTGTGTTGAAGCATATCATACATAAAACAATTGTATCGTTTTTCATATATTCATGAGCTTCAAGTTTTAATCATATGTTAATGTGTTTTGAAATTGAATTGTACTCACAAGCTTTTGTTAGAAGCATTGTTTTGAGTGTTATTTTTCAGATTCTATTGTATACACGGTTCGGTGTGTGAACCGATGTGAGGGGAGAGAGTTGTATCTCTTGTAAGCAGTAGAGTAGGAGGGAGTCGTGTCTCTTGTAAGCAGCGTGTTGTAAGGGAAGCTTCGTCCCAATTTAAGGAGTAGGGATTTAGTGAATCCTTGAGTGGTTGCTCAAGGCGAGGACGTAGGCCAAGTCGGCCGAACCTCGTAAAACCGTGTTTGTCTTCTCTCTTCCCTTTATTCTTTATTTTTAGCACTGCATTTAAATTGTGTATATTGTATGTAAAGGTTGGATAGCCTTACACACAAGTAATTGAGTAACAAGAATTCTTTGGTAAATATATAAGAAGGGTTTAAGAAGTAAACAAGTGTCAACGAATTTTTTAAATACCCATTTCACCCCCCCCCCCTCTTGGGATTACACCTGATTCAACATGAGAGTATAGGGAGGCCACTTGTATGGGCGGGTAACCTTCCCTATTCTCGGTAACTTTACCTAGATACATTACCCGAGGGCTTACTGAGAAAGGTGAGGGTCATGGTGTTAGCACTAGAGCAGAGGGAATCTTCATGTATGGGCGGGAAGACTTCCCTATTCTGAGGAATTATCAGTAAAATATTTATGATTGTGGGAATGTGATTGGATGACAAATACGTTGACCATGTTGTGATTATGAGCATGATATTTTTTGCTGCTTGTGGATCGTGAATGCGTTTGGATGGATATTTTAATTATATATTAAAAACACTTCAGCCACACACTATTATAAACTATTTCTTCCTTATTAAGAGGTGTCTCTCCCTGTCGTTGGTTAAATCTTTTCAGGTTATCCAGGTGGTCGAGCTTAGATAGCTCCAGGACTAGGTAGCTTTGTGAGTGGTACTAGAATAGTTATGTTTTCAGTTTTTATGTTTATTATATTTCATCCAAGTTTTGTAGTATGGAGAATGTGGTTGTATGATATGAGTTTGTTGATGTACAAATATAGAACTCCGGTATGTTATGTTCAAGGTTTTTAATTTTTCCACTGTGTGAATGGTATCAGAGATGCAAATTGGACTCATAACAGTCTGGGCCCTACGTGATAGGTCCGGGGCATTACAACTTCCAAGCAATGCATAACGGTCTTGCAAAATTTAAGAGGATTAATACCAAAGTATAGGTTTGAGTTGAATGAAAGTAGGAATGGGTAGATTAGGGTGTTGATAGGTGTTGAGTTTGTTTCTTAGCTTGGAGGCAAAAATCCCTTGACGGACTTCTGTGATTTTCTGAATCAGTCGACGGTTTCAGAAAACCACGGTAAATCCATCAACGATGATATTTCCTAGTTGTGAAACTGAAATTTGGAATTTGAATTTCAAAGTTAAAATGATTGCAGATAATTGGATGTTGGATATTTAATTAGGGATTTGAATATTAAATTGGTTTTATGCTTTATGATTATGTCAGAGATGTATTGAGATGTGGAGATTCTTAATTGCCTCTATTGTATATTTATATTCAGGGATGGATCCAAGGGAGAAAGACATGGATGAAAGAGGAGGAAGTGAAATGGGAGCTTCCAGTGGGGATGAGATTGACACTTCTTGATTGTTACGAGGAATAACTCGTTGGGTTAGGGAAGAAATGAGATGGGATTTCGGGGGAACAAGCTATCCACCGGTGCATTAGGTTTGCACCATTGATCAATTTACTCATCTGAAACCCTCGTCTTTTGAGGGTGGTATTGATCCAATTAAGGCTTAGATGTGGATGCAAGAAATGGAGAAAATGCATGTTGTGTTGAACTGTACCAAGGAGCAGAAGGTTCTCTTTGCCACCATCAAACTGGTCGAAGAAGTTGAACGATGGTGGCATGCAATGAAACTATTGGAGAAACAGCGAGTGGTACCTATAGCAATGACCTGGGGTCGCTTCAAACAGGTCTTCTACGACCGATATTTTCCTGCCACCACCAGAAATGCGAAGGCGGAGGAATTTTTCAGCTTGACTTAGGGATGCCTCACTGTTCAGCAGTATGCTGCTAAATTTCTGGAGCTATCTCGTTTTGCACCTTCTGTGGTTCCAGATGAATATGATAAGACTAGGTGGTTTGAAAGGGGCCTGAATAAGAGGATTCACGAGCATATGGCATGTCTGCAGATTTGGGATTTCACGGAATTGGTGGAGAAAGCAACGGTGGCAGAGTCGAGTCTGCAGAGGGGTAAAGAGGCATTAGAAAGAAGGAAAAGGCCTACATCTCCATGATCCCAAACGAATGTCAGACAATAGTCATGGAGAAGAGATAGAGATGCAGCGGGCCAGGGGTAAAAAAGAAGTGATCGGGGACGACCGGGTGATTCGTCACACCCTCGCTGCCCTAGATGTAATCAACAACATTGGGGAGAATGCCAGAGTAGAAGTGTTGTATGCTATAGATGCGTCAAATAGGGTCACATAGCTCGGAAATGTCGAGAACCGCTGAATAATGCGCCAGCTCCAAACCAAAATCAGAACCAAAGGAACAATCCGGTGTCTCACGGTGGCGGTGCCCCGACGCATGTCTATATGTTGAGTATGCCTGAAGATGGCAACACTAAAGGCCTAGGTAATATGTTTATGTTAGTATGTGTGTTAATGTTGTTTGACTTAATGGTTTGATGCTGCATATGTTTGAATTGTTTGAAATTCGAATGTGGTTAGTTAGCTTTTTGGTTGTGAAAATGGGTGATTAACGAATTTTGAGGACGAAATTCTTTTAAAGAGGGGAGAATGTAATGACCCAAAAAATTTTAACTATTTAAAATAATAAGAAGCATAGAAGGGAAGGAAAAAGAAATTTTTAAAAGGTGACAGTGAGCATTCAACAATCGTTGATGAACTAACTGGTCTTGTCGACGAGCGTTCTGTCTCGGCTCGTCGACTAGGGCACATGTCTCTTCGATGAGGAATTACTAAAAGGGGTTT
Organism: Malania oleifera; assembly: GCF_029873635.1. Lineage (NCBI taxonomy): Eukaryota > Viridiplantae > Streptophyta > Magnoliopsida > Santalales > Ximeniaceae > Malania > Malania oleifera. The sequence goes on along the minus strand of NC_080429.1, from coordinate 48,939,263 downwards.
TCATATGACTAAAATTCGTCGTCAAGTTTACTATTTCATTGCCGAACCATGTACTAGGACTCATCGATGAGTTCACGTGTCTCATCGACGTACCCCTGCCTAAAAATAGCAAATTCTTTCATTTCAGCATGAAAACTGTTGCATGTATCCTCTCTCTAACTAGAATTTTGGCCTTACTACCTTCTCTCTTTGATTACGGGTCGAATTTATCTTGGTTCGACGATCGAAAGCTACCACGAGACTCCTAGGAAGATTCTCTACAATATAAGCAGAGTGGATCTTTGATTTGAGAAGTTTGGGAAATATCCAAAACTAGGGTAAGTGAAATAATTTAAGGTATTATTATTATTTTGAGGTATTTGGAGCCTAGGAAGTATTATAAGGGTGTTTTACTAAGATTTGAGGAATTTGAAATTTTTGGAATACAAGGTCTCGTTTTTTTTATTTTAGGCCAAATCTTAAGGAGCAGGTAAGGGGAAATATTTTATAATAACTTTTTTAATAATTTTAAATGACTAATTTTGGGTATAAATTTCTACATATCCAGGTATAATTTTCTAAACCATGCTAGTGTTGAAAATGTTGCTTTTAGATAAATAAATTATATTGGGAAAAAAATCGTGTGGCTGAAACCATTTTTGATAATTAAATGATTAAGAGTAATGTGGAAGGATAAATCATTGAGACTGTGAATATTGTTTGACTATGAAATCTGCGTGGTTGAATATACTGGTTGATTGTGGATACATACGTTGTGTATACTATGGATATGTTGAATGATTGCTTGCTGTTGACTTGTGTGTGGTTCATGTAAATTACGATATAGCGTTCGCAGTAGTATAAGGAGTTTATTTTATCATACCTAGTACAACCGTCATATAACGTTGGCAGTGGTATAAGGAGGTCATTATATGGATGTTTATATTGGGAGGTAAACATTAGTAGTGGCATAAGGAGGTTGTTTACCTATTTACCATGAACGGGGTGTTTGTTTTGTAACCTATGTGGTTTGATTAGTCCTCAGTGGACCAGTCCTGTGTGGACATATATGTTGTGTGATTGGTTTGTCCTACGTGGACCGTGTAATCTTTGTGATTGGATAGTCCTATGTGGACCAGTCCTATGTGGACATGCATGATGTGTGTGTTAGAGTTCTATGTGGACGATTACGTGATATGCGGATATAGACCCTGTGTGGGTATGATTGAAGACTGTATGATTATCCTGTGTGGATTGATTGTGATGTGCGTGTATGTATGGAGTTTTGTGAAATGAATATGGTTGGTTGCGTGTGACTTTAATTAATTATGTATTTATCGTAAAGTAGATTACTCCACCTCGAGGGCTTGCTGAGGAAAGCGAGTACTCTGGTAATTATTTGTGGATACAAAAGTAGAGGGAAGCCACTTGTATGGGTGGGTGACCTTCCTTATTCTCGGTAACTTTACCTGGATACATAACCCGAGGGCTTACTGAGAAAGGTGAGTGTCCTGGTGTTAGCACTAGAGCAGAGGGTATCTACTTGTATGGGCGAGTAGACTTCCCTATTCTTGGGAATTATCAATAAAATATTTATGATTATGGGCATGTAATTGGATGACAAAGACGTTGACCATGTTGTGATTATGAGCATGATATTTTGGGTTGCTTAAATGATTGAGAGTAATGTGGAATGATAAATCATTGAGACTGTGAATATTGTTTGACTATGAAATCTTCCTGGTTGAATATACTGGTTGATTGTGGATACAAACATTGTGTATACTATGGATATGTTGAATGATTGCTTGCTCTTGACTTGTGTGTGGTTCATGTAAATTACGATATAGTGTTGGCAGTGGTATAAGGAGGTCATTTATCGTACCTAGTATAACCGTCATATAACGTTGGCAGTGGTATGAGGAGGTCGCTATATGGATGTTTATATTAGGAGGTAAACAATGGTAGTGGTATGAGGATGTTGTTTACCTATTTACCATGAATGAGGTGTTTGCTTTGTAACCTATGTGGTTTGATTAGTCCTGAGTGGACCAATCCTGTGTGGACATATATGTTGTGTGATTAGTTTTTCCTATGTGGACCGTGTAATCTTTGTGATTGGATAGTCCTATGTGGACCAGTCCTATGTGGACATGTATTATATGTGTGTTAGAGTTCTATGTGGACGATTACGTGATATGTGGATATAGACCCTATCTGGGTATGATTGAAGACTGTATGATTATCCTGTGTGGATTGATTGTGATGTGCGTGTATGTATGGAGTTTTGTGAAACAAATATGGTTGGTTGCATGTGACTTTTAATTAATTATGTATTTATCGTAAAGTAGATTACTCCACCCGAGGGCTTGCTGAGGAAGGCGAGTACTTTGGTAATTATTTGTGGATACAAGAGTAGAGGGAAGCCACTTATATGGATGGGTGACCTTCCCTATTCTCGGTAACTTTACCTAGATACATAACCCGAGGGCTTACTAAGAAAGGTGAGTGCCCTGGTGTTAGCACTAGAGCAAAGGGTATCTACTTGTATGGGCGAGTAGACTTCCCTATTCTTGAGAATTATCAATAAAATATTTATGATTATGGGCATGTAATTGGATGACAAAGACGTTGACCATGTTGTGATTATGAGCATGATATTTTGGGCTGCTTATGGATCGTGAATGCATTTGGAGGGATATTTTAATTATATATTAAAAACACTTCAGTCACACACTGTTATAAACTATTTCTTCCTTATTGAGAGGTGTCTCACCCCATCGTTGGTTAAATCTTTTCAGGTTATCCAGGTGGTTGAGCTTAGATAGCTCTAGGCTTGGGTAGTTTTGTGAGTGGTACCAAAGCAGTTATGTTTTTAGTTTTTATGTTTATTATATTTCATCTAGGATTTGTGATATAGAGAATGTGGTTGTATGATATGAGCTTGTTGATGTACAAATATGGAACTCTGGTATGTTATGTTCAAGGTTATTTTATTATGTCCGCTGTGTGAATGGTATCAGAGACGCGTGTCGGACTCATAACACTCTGGACCCCACGTGGCAGGTCTAGGGCATTACAACTTGCTAGCAGACTCAGTCTTTTCATGCCACGATCAAATGAAGGAGGGTTTCTGTTCAATTGAGAGATGAACCTTCATCTTTGGGGTCAGAGCATATGCTACCTGCACCAACACTAGTGAGTAGTCAAGTGGCCTAGCCAGAACCAGATAGGGAGAGAAGAAGGGAAGTTGTTAAGAAGATGACCCTCAACGACTATTACTAGAAGCCAATGTATGCATTTAAATTGAAGGAGACTTGTGCTCATCCACACAAAAGGTATTGCATCGAAATCCTTCGGACAAGGAAGTTCAAACACTATATGGCCCCGCCAACCATGACATGCCATCCACAACTAGTGCGAGAATTTGGAAACAATATGGAGCATAACCCCATTACGGGGAACTCAGGGCATTTCGTTCGAACTAACATCTGTCTTGATTGATCAAGTTTGGTCCAATAATGAGGTGAATGATATTCTAAAGGCACCCCTTGACTCTTGAGATGTTCACCACATTATCCACCATATGTTTCATGACCCTTATTATGACAGTTCACTTACACAGTGAGGGACATGCGCGGTGAGGAACTGTCTGCCAGTATATCTGCTACTCCTCGATCTAATCCTACAGTGCAACATCTGTGCATTTGGCCATCATTCCAAGTGGCGTGGCATTCACCTCCAAGTGTTATATGATGTATATTAGGGCATGGCAGTGTATATCCCTAGGGTGATCTTTGAGGAGATGATTACCTTTTATGAGCAACATGTAAAGAATCCCTACTTGAAGAAGCTGTTACCAAAGCCAGTGCAAAGCCAATCAGTTCGAAAACGTTGAAAACTTCTCATTCCATATACACAGTTGGTTATAGCCATCCTATGAAGAAAAAAATCAATTTAGGTGACCCTGAGGAGCATATTCAGGTTGGCGAGGTCACTATAGAGAAAACATGGGGCTAGGGCTTGAGCTTGGTAGCCACGACGCGATTGAAGGTGCATAAGTGGGCACCCTTTGAAGGAGCTTCAGGGTCTGAGTTGCTGGTACCAAAATTAGTTTATGACATTGAGGATGAGCCCATACGCCTACCTGTGTCCCCTCCTCGCTGAGCCTTGAAGAAGAATAGAAGGATGGCAGATGCACCCTCCACGTCAGCCGCAACACCACCTTCACCAGCATCCCCTTTTCTGCCTTAGACAGGGGATGAACTGGGTCGTCTGTGCCATGATGCTAAGCTTCTTCATTTTGAGGTGGCAGCAATACGATGAGAGATGAGCTGTGATTTTCAAATCATCCTCGAGATTCTTCGTTTTAGCTTCCTATAGGGCATCGAGTCGGTTGTACCCCCGAGATTTGCTGATACGTCAAAGCCAAATGGTGCCCCCGCTCCCTATCCTATACCCTATACCTCTCTGCATCGCCCCGCATTTCCCTTAACTTCCCTAATGGTGCGTTCGCCAGCCTATCCATTTCCCCCTTCTTAAGCCACTTCACCGACCAACTTGGTGATAATGATAGAGGTCGAAAATTATGGCATGGAGGCAGAGGAGCCTTGACTGATATCCCATCACCAGTTGCCACTATGGGCAAGGCTCAGTCCCTCGCGCTACCTATAGAGGAGCCAGATAGTGTCGAGCCAACAACTAAGCCCCCTTCTCCTCTAGCACCAGCCTTACCGATCCCGGCTATGACCACGACCCTCATTCTACCATTAGACATGCCGAGTTTCTTAGTTCCCCTCCAGATGCAACAACCTCCCATCATTGGGAGGTATGGTAGAATCCACTCTAAGGACAATACCCCACCATCTACTTCATCTGTCCCTTAGGCTCCTGCTTATGCGCCATCACCTGCTCTACCAGCCGAGTCCGATAATGCTTGTGAGGAGGAAGCGGCTATTGCAAGTGTCCATTCTGATGAGGTCTGCCAATCTGAAGTGGGTACACCATCTAATGCATCAGGAGACTTAGGAGGCAGTGCCTAATATTACATTGTCAGTGGATTGGCCGAGGAAGACTAGGTTGCTGCGAGGGCTAGTTTTTGGGACCTCTCTATTATACTTTTTGTCTATCTAGTCTTTTCTTAGACATCCCCATGTTTTGCAAGGTAGTCCTAATGTTTGTAATATCTTTATATACACTCTATTATCTGTGGTACCAATGAAATTACATGGTGTTTTTAGAATTGTCTTTTGTGCTACAATGTATTATTGAATGCATGTTATTTTTGGATTCTGTGTTCTTCCATATGCAGGTACATTGTTTGACTTAACTACACCATGCAGTGTTTTTCTTCCCCCATGCATCCCACATTCTTTCTTTCCGCACTTCAGGGAGGACACTGAAGTTTTAAGTTGGGGGTAGGGAGTAACACACTACATGTCACATTTCAATGCACAAAAATGACACGATATTTCAAATTTTCAAATTTTCATTGAACACTGTGTATTATATGCCATGTTAACATATATTATACCCTTTACATGCTTCTATATAACCTAGATGTTACATGGATAGACCCACACCAATTATATGACTTTGTTATGCTCACTAACAATGTAGTGAGTTATTTGTGCTTAGTTTCACATAACATAGCCTATGTACGGATACAACACTCTATGCGGGTTGACTAATGATTCATTTGTGTTAATATGGTTATGCAAACTCTTGTATTCATGTAGTACTTCATGAGGCTAAAAACACACTTCCACGTGATTTGTAACATTTAGGGTTCTTTAAGAGCACTGAGAGAACAACCGTGGCGACTATGACATCTTGTGAGGTACTGTTGAGCCGTTCATTCATTTCTTGAGTTGTTGATGTCAAACTCTGAGTTTATAAAAATCAACTTTCCTTCTATTTTCTAGATTTCCTTTGCCCAACTAGTCTCACTTCTTGCATTTGCTATCCTAGAGGCGATATGTAGTGGGGAGATAGAAACTTAGGTCTTGTAACCTACTCAAGATGTGAAAATTGAGCCACCCCTAGAGATAATCCCAATTCATGGATCTCTTTTCGAGCTTAATTCCCATTGGTGGTATAAAGATGATAAAAAGTTTTGAAAAATGTCCTAGCTGACCATGAATGAAAAATGATAAAAAGAATTAGCAGAAGAAAGAAAGAGAAATGAAAAATATATAGAATACCTGCTCTATATATACAAAAAGGTCAAGTTAGGGACACAACACATGATTCTACACATATGAAGCTTCTTCAATTGTCTAATGCATGTGACGTAGTCAAGCCTGGTTCATGAATAGGTTGATCTAGGGTGGTCTTGATTGGATGTGGCAAGAAGGTGAGAAGACGCTAGGGTGAAGGACCTGACACCTATTAATAGGCTATATCCTATCCGTATGAGACTAGCTCACTCCATGTGTAATGTTAGTTCTTTAAATATATAAGACGTTTGATCATGACACTCTTCCTCACATATGAGAGTGAACCCATTTTCTTGAGTGACTTTGAGGGTATACCAGTGAGGCTGAGTCAAGACGGCCATTCTGTAGGTGTCCAAGGATACTCTAAGTGTGACAAAACATACACCTTACACATGCCTTGGGATGTCGCCTATCCATACTTGAATTTACATGATAATATTAACTTTGAATTGCAATCGCTGGTTAATTCTCTGTAAGTTCTGTTCTTGAGATGGCTATGCATTGTTGAGATTTGCATGAGTGAATTGCTGTGGAGTGTGCGGATAATGAAGTCATGTAAGAAAAGGTATGTATGTAACTAGGCTATATTCTTGTATGTAAAATGGTATGACTATGTTGCATGTAATCTATTTGATGTTCACTAAGTTGGTGTTTGTGGGTGCCAACCTAGAAACCCTCACGAGACTATAACTCATCCATTAGGTTCAACCTAGGGGTTTAAATCGTTGTTGCATATGGTAAATGCAACCATGCTTCCCACAAAAAAGGAGGTAGAGAGGAATTTCTTAATTTTCTTAGTGTTGTTAGTTTTTTTCTTTTTTCAAGGACAAGCAAAGTGTAAATTGGGGGTTGTGAAGAGTCTCTAAAATGCATGATTTTAGGTCCTCAATTACCCTTGTTTATCCTCTTTTGTCTTGTATGCAACCCTTTGTTATCATGTTTCAGAGTTACGTAAGGTTTGTTCATGTTTCAAGGAAAACAACTTAAAACCAAGGAGTTAGGCAACACAAGAAGCCAAGGGAATTGGAAGATTTAAAGCTCAAATCAGATGATCAACCAAGTCCTTAGAGCCTTGAATCATTAAAGGAAGAAAGATCTTGTTTGACCATGGGGTGCAAATAGCTAACTCAGGGGTGACCAAGGTTACAGTTGAAGACTCCAAGGTTCAAGCCTGAAGCAGAACTGCTGCAAGTTTTGACCAAGTCCTCGACACAGTAACCCTATGGGGTGACTAGGTCCAAATACTAAAATTGACTAAGATAGAATTACCAAGAGTCTCGTCCAAGTCTTTGACTAAAGACCATTATAGGCGACTATGTCAAGTTTTTGAGATTTCCTGAAGTCCGAGATCCTATAAGCCTCGACCACCAACTCGACCAATAAAGACCCAATGGTGTGACTATGTCGAGAGGAGCCAAATTCAAATCTCTACTTTCTCAAAAGCTTCGACCAAGGCATAATCGAGGAAGAACATGGGGGTGACATGGTTGACGACGATGATCTGTGTCACAAGACACTTGCATAAGTTTTTATTTTTGAATTTCAAATCTTGTAAACCCTAATGGGTATATATAGTAGCTTCTACAAAGAGCCCAGGGATCCTCTTTGGCCAATTTTGGGTTTGTGTGAGACCTAAAATGCCATTGAGAACCAACCTTAGGATAGATTTACTTGCTTTCATTTACATTCATATTCTGATCTTCGATTGTATTTTTGGCATTAGTGACAGACGTTTTCATTGCAATAGAATGATCTTTTACATGATTTCCCTTCACTTGCTTTCGATTTACTGCTTTCTTTACTTCTTTAATTTGTTGCTTTGATTTTGATGAAGCCTTACATGATAGGATAGCACTACTATTGATTCAATCAGATATACGTACTAGGCTACGAACACTGCAGAGGTGCATGTGATTATTGAGATAGGGTATACTCTGGTTCCTGACTGTGCTCCAGACGGTTGGTGCACCCTTGCTACCTCATGCCCTCGAACGACCCTCACTCGTTTAGCCTGATTTTTGGGTTAGTACTAATACGTATAGCTAGTTGAGCATAGTTCACGCACATAACATCCTAGGTCAGATTCATGATTGAGCACTGCTTTGTAGGAGTAGAGATACTTTAGTTTTACATGCTTTCAAGTAGTTGTTATAAAAACTGTTTTCAAAACCTCTCTTTTTTACTTTCTTTTTACACAAAAACTTTAATAAACTAATCTGAAAATGGTTGGTAATTGCATCTAAGTCCCTGAGGATCGACACCCAACTTTCCCCACTTTCTATAGAACTCGGGATTAGTTAGGTTTTACAAATATTATATTTGGTAGTTAAGGATCCAAGCCTTGGCGAGCCTACCACTCGTTAGAGAGCATGCTTTCGTCATTAAATTGATTGCATGATTCATCACAAGATTTATCACAATAACTACCACATGAATCATTACATGCATTATTAACAAAATCTTCACGGGAAACATTAGATGATTCATCATATAATATATCGCAAGATTCAACATAGGATTCATCAAATGTATCATTAAATGAAGGAGATTGAGATATGTGTACCTCCTTATCGACTAATGCAGTTAATAAACAAATTGCTTTCTCTTGATCATTTGTAGTCGAAATAGCTGGAGTACTGATCTCCTTCTCTTTGGATCCTTCTATCTCCCACCAAGCTCTTCCCATATATCTCTTGTGCAGTTACATGTCATGATTTCATGAAAAATATTAGAGTCTAAAGCGCAATATAACATTTTCATGGCATATGAGTTGTATTTGATTAAACTAATATAATTTTACTTCATTGGCACACAATTTCTTTTAGCAATCATTTTCCAAGCCTCCAATCCATTGATTTTATAAATACGCTCATCCTTTGTTTACATGAGGTGTAATCGACACCACAAAATAATGGAGGCATGGTAAAGGATTGACCCTCACATAATGGAAATACACCAACTAGAGCCATAAAATCTTTAACAAATGCGTTTAAACTTTTTGTAACGAGTCTCTGATACCAAGTGTGAGGGATGGTGTATTCCCAAGAAGGGGGTGAATTGTGTATTTAAAAAATTTAGGTCAATTTTGCCCCAATTTTAAAACACAGTCAGTATTACTCAACCCTAGGATATTTCAAAGTAATCTCAAATCCCTCAAATATTTATGTATGAAAATATTTAAACAAATATAACAACCACGACAAATTAAATATAAGCATACAACTTGCAGAAAAGTAAAGAGTATAGGGAGAGAAAGTGCAAACATAATATTTTTACAAGGTTTGGTTGTACCTGCCTACGTCCTCGCCTCAAGCCAACTTGTTTGAGGATTCCACTATCTTGCTCACTTAACTAGGCGGAGCAAAGCTGTTTACAAATCTCCTTACAGGGTGGATTTTCCCTCTTCATGTGATACCACACACCTGACACACTCCTTACAGGATGGAGCCCTTCTCTTCAAGCGATACCCCACGTCCGGCACGCGGTTCACTACCCAAACCACAAGGATACAAAGATGATAAAATACTTTTGTGTATAAATAAACATGCTTCTTCAATAAGCAGAGATGTGCAAATTAAATTCTAAAACACTCCCACAAGATATGAAGTAAAGTTTAGTAGAGTAAGTGTATTTTTCTCAATAATGTTTTTGCAATCTTTGAATAAGATGGATATGATAAATACTTCAAAGATTCAACCCCAAAAAAATATTTCTCCAAAAATATTTTCAATATGAATATAGGAGAACCTAGGGTTTGGAAAAAATCAATGCAAGAAGCTTTTCAAGTAAGGTATATATCAATAAATATACACTCAAAACCTTCTTGAATAACTCGTAAAATTTCTCCAAAAATGATTTTTAAATGAAATGGAGAGAGAGAATAAATTTTGATCTTAAAAAATATATCACAATAATATAAAGTCTTTCAAGCAATATATATGAGTTGATATATACTCAAGACTTTTGAAGACCCTCTTTAAAAGGATTTCTCCAAAAAATATTTTCAAAACAAAAATGCAGGAGAAATATGTAATTGATCTCAAATAAATATTTGCAATGAAGAGAGTGAGAGTAAATGATTTTTGAGTTAAGATATGTGTATAAAAAGAATGCTCAAAGATTTCAAATGAATGATTTCTCCACAAAAGAGTTTTTCAAAAGAAAGTATGGGAGAAACTAGAATTTGCTCTCAAAAATGATTTTGCAATGAAAAAGAGTATGTAAGAGCTTTGATTTGTAAAAACAAATGCACAACAATAAAGAAGTATATTATGATATGTGCAAAGGTCATTTAAATGATTTTGGGCTTGGTATTTATAGATATTTTGAGAATATAGTCGTTAGGTGACCATTGTGGAGAAAAATATTATTTTATTTTTGAAATTTCCAACCGTTGGAGCTCAAAATTGCTTGAACCCGAGAGGTCCAGTCAACTAGGACCAAAGTAATTTTCAAATTCGCGAGTTTTGGCATGCCAGACCATATGATTCGGTCGGCTAGGCTTTAATAAGCATAAAAAGGATCGGTTGGTTTGGCTATTCATCTAGTCAATTTGAACTGGCCAATCGACTAGGGCTAGGAAAGCTCTGAAGGAGCCAGTTGACTGGGCCTTTACAATATGGCCGTTTGGTATTGCCGGTTGACTGTCCTGTGAGGGCCGATTGACTAGGGCCTTTACAGAACTAAAGTTCTGGCCATATGCACTGGTCGGTCAACTGGGCTTTAGAAGCCGGTTGACTAGGCCTTAACAAAATTAACATTTTGGCCCTAATTAAACTTCAAAATCATTTTAAACCCTTTGTAATAGTTTAACTTTTAGAGTTAAAGGATTTTCAAGAAAAATATGTTTCCCTAAGGTTAGTCTACGATCCACTGAACTTAGCATCATATCATGTAAAGCATGCATATTACAAATAACTCTAAATGCAATACAATTTAAAAATAAAAGTCTTTGTTAATTTAGGTGTAATCCTAAGAGGGGGGTGAATTGGGTATTTTAAAAATCTTTAAGTTTATTTTACCTCTTAATCTCTATTTCAATATTTAACAAATTAATTGCATGGACTAGAAATTATTTTAAATTATTATCTCAATAAATTCTATTTTACCCAATTAATTATCAAGTGTGTATAATATAAATCAACATACATCCATGCAAAAACTGATAATGAAATGCAAGCGGAAATTAAAAAGAGTAAGGGAAGATAGAAGGCAAACACAATTTTTATGAAGTTCAACCAACCCGGCCTACGTCCTCGCCTTGAGCAACCCACTCAAGGATTCCACTAAATCCCTGTTCCTTTAACCGGGACATAACTCTCTTACAATCCACTACTTACAAGAAGCACAACTTTCTCCTCACCTAATTCACAACCCGAGCTGTGATTATAATATAGAATTTCAAATCTAAAAAAAAACTCAATATTGCTTCTAACAAAGCTAGTAAGTACAATGGAAAACCTAACACATATCCATATGATAAAACTTGAAGCTCAGTATGTATATAACGATGTAATCGTTATATGAATGATATGCTTCACAAAATTTCCTTTTGATCAAATCTCCCAAAATAATTATATAAATAAATGCTTTGGAGAAATTAGGGTTTTAGATAAACTTTCTAGATGCAAGAACACCAAATGTGATCTTAAAAAATTTTTCTTGAATATTATGAAAATCTAAGTTCTTGCTATCAAATAATTTGTGAAGTTGAATCTTTAAATAATCTTTGGTTTAAAAGAATATGACTATTCTGCTTCAAATATTGAATCCAACCAAATGAGCTCAATACAAATATGTAATTCAGTTTTTCTCCAAAAATCTAGATCGATAAGTTTTATTCCAAATATCCAAAACACAATATGATCTTTGTATTAGAATATGTATGTATATATATATATATATATATATATATATATATATATATGATGTGTTCCAAAGATCAAAAACCTAATATAATATTTTTCAGAAAATATCCCTCAATAATATATATAGTTATGAGCTCTAAGGATATTTAATCAAGTGATTTTGTAATATTGAAAATATTGAGTCTTTAAATGGATACACACTTGAATCAAAAATGTTTAACCATTGGCAAAACTTTTCTCAAGTTGTGATATTTTCAAAACTATCTATATGTATATAAGTACACTCAAGATCAATCTCTCAAATAATATTCAATGATAGGTTTTGAAATGAAAAACTCTTTGAGAATAAGTAGTAACAAACATATCGATTTACTAAACCTTAATACCAAGTTGAATGCACAACAATTGCTAGAATGCCTTTTGAAGATCAATGTAACCTTAGCTCAGATTTGACGTATAAGTTTTGAAATCCCAAGCAAGAATTCAGCAGTGTGTTCAATGCTCTCTCAAGTTGTGCTAAACTTTCAATACACTCAATCTTATGCCAAAGGTTGGGGCACTAGGGTTTAGAGGTTGATTATATAGGTAAACTTGGTCTTAGGATAAGTTCTAACCGTTGGATCAACTTGATTAAAAAATAGCTCGCATGTTCTCTCACTAAAGATTAAATTTTTAATCTTCCCACAGGTTCAGACGACTAAGGAGTAGAGCTCAGACGACTGAAGTTCCTTAAAGTTTTGAAAAATTGAACTGGACACAAGGTCAGACGTCTAAAGTTGGGGTTCAGACAACTGAAGTCAAGGTTCAGTCTTCTAATGTGCTTCTGCCTATTTCTGTGTTTCTCTAATAAATCTTTAGATAACTGAACTTAATCTTCGGTCTTCTGAAAAAATTCTTCAAACGACTGAGCTTAAACTTCAATATTTTGAAGTTGAATCTTCAAACGACTGAGTGTACACTTCAGTATTCTGAAGTTGACACTTCAAACTTATGGGCAGCGACTTCGGTCTTCTGAACATAATACTTTCTGATTTTTTTATTTTAGTTTCAAAAATCTGTTTTGCTCTCTTTCTTTGCTCTTTTATAAAATATTTTCTGAAGTTTTAAAAAATCTCTAAGTTCATAAATATCCCCTAAAGATTCTCATGATATGCACGAGTCCTAAGGTCAATCTAGGGTATATTTGGAGTTTCAAATTAAATCATATGAAATATGTAAATACATTCAGTTCTAAATACTCATTCCCACGATGATCTTGAACTTGCCGCTTGCATCTTTATTCTTCTACTCTTTTAGTTATATGGATTGTGCCAAGATATATATACTTTAATCTTCATAACTTCCATGACTTTCCAGCCTTCTGTGCATGCTAAATATTGTTCCTGTTCACAATCTCAATGCACAGATCAAATACCAAATGGTTTGTCATTATCAAAACATGATTGAACTTATAGAGTCAACAATCTTCTCATCTTTACTCTTCAATTCTTCATGGAATAAGCCAAGTTGTATGTGCTTTAAGTCCCTTCTTGGCTTCCATTTCTCCTTTACCTTATGTGTACTGAATTGTAAACTTGTTCAAATACTAAATGCATACATATGATACAAGTGGTTTGTCATTATCAAAACAAGATCGGACTCAAAAAGTCAACATGAACTGTTTGAGTTTGACATTGACAACACCTAACTCCAGCAAGACAGGGACGAAAACCAGCAAAACTAAAATTAAATATTGAAGAGGATTAGTCAATTTTAATTTACTAATGTAAAAAAGGTGCCCTATGGGTTAATTTGGATGATTTGATGATAGTTATTTACAAGAAAATTTTCAGGTGCTAATTCATGTTGATTAACAATAATGTCATCATTTATTTGATGGATTTTAAGTAATCTTTTGCATTGAATTTACTAAAATATCATCAAGAATGTGCTTGATGAGTGTATTCAACACACTTTCAGCGATTTACGGTGTTCAAAATCCAATTTTCATCAATTGGCTTTTGTTAATAATTTGCAATTAGGCTATCCTTTTAGCTGTAAGGACATTTCAAAATTCAAGATTTGTTTTGTAATTATTTGGATTATATAATTTGTATACTCAAATTTCATGTTTAGGGAGATATTAAATTTAAATAAAATATAATATAAAATTATATTCAAATTTATTCAAATTGACAAGTTACTTCATAATTTCAAATATATACTTTAGGACACATAAAAAAATGAATTCCATCAACGGCAATGAGCAAAAAGTTCAAGCACATTTTGTGATGTGTGGGTACTAATACGATGTTATTTTGGCACTGCAGCGCCAAATGGTGTCAGCTTAGATGTTACCAAAAAGGGGTAAATACGCTCCCGGGCAATGGCTCAAGTGGCAAGAGCGGGCTTGGGATGGGCCACTTGTTGGTTTAAGTCCCAGCTTCGATTCCTGCCCCAGCGAGCAAATCCTGTATTTGCTCCTGCGCAGTGAGAGAGGTCTTCTTGCGTGGGCGTGTGAATAATCTGAGTATCCTGTGTCACCACCAGAGTATGTCAAATTGTGCCCAGTCAATAGGAGTGTCAGCTGGAGTGTCAACTGGATGAGCTGGAAAGTCAGTACAGTCGACGTAATAAAAAAAATAAAAATAAAAAGGGGCAAATACGTGGTCCCAACCATTGTCAGGGCCAATGCAAATTAAGAGAATGAAACCCGTTCATCATATGTCACGTGGTTGATTTTAATGGGAGGATGCTTTGTTCTCAGAATCACCAGATAATTTCTGAACTGTTGCTCTTGGTAGCTTTTCCGCATAAAAAAACCCTCAATTTTGCTGTGCTGCCCATTCTCTCTCTCTCTCTCTCTCTCAGCGTGTGTGCACCTGAGAACCTGACCCAAGCTCTCGAATCATCTTGTGGATTTTCAGAGCATAAAACATTTCTGACATGGGATCCGGGAGTGGTGAAAGCATTCTCAGTGTGCTGCTCCGGAACTTCGATGTTCTTGCCTTGTATGTTCTCTTTCTCCCTTCTCTTGCTTTACCAATTCCCTTCAACAGCGGATTAGATAATGTCATTTGCTTAGATTCCTTCTTAGTTTGCCCCCTCCCTTTCTTACAACGTTTTTCAAGAATTTGACAACCCAATTTGTGATTTTTTTCGCTAATGCTTTGAGTTTTGGATTTGTTTCGCAGGCCTGTGGTCAGTCTTCTTTATCCGCTGTAAGTGGATTTTCCCCCCTTCTTCCTTCCCTTCTTTTGCTTAAACCCCAGATATTCTTTTGGTGTCTGCTTTTGTATGATACTTAATTTCTGATGATCATCCTCAGATTTGGGTGTTTCCTATATTTGATCTTTAGTTGTATGAGTGTGTGAATAGATTGAATTATGATGGGTGTGTGGTTGGGTTTTCTGACAGGTATGCCTCAATTAGGGCAATCGAGACTAAATCTCCCCTGGACGATCAGCAATGGCTCACTTACTGGGTTCTGTATTCTATGATTACCCTTTTCGAACTCACCTTTGCCAAAATCATTGAGTGGTAAATTTTGTTTAACTTCGACAATTCCTGGTGACATGGTTTTGAACCGTACACTGGTGAACTATGATTATCTAAACTCTCTTTTTAGACTTTTTCCTCGTTTAGAAATTCAAAAGCTCACATTGTTCTTGACTTTATTTTTAAATGGTTGATGCATGTAAAGAAATAGAAGAGAGAAAGTGTTTGAAAGATTTCTGTGTTTCTCATGATTTTCTTGTAGCTTACATGCAGTATATATAAACACATTTACAACTGATTTCCTATTTATCAGCAACGTTTAACCATTCTAATTCAAACTTCTATACATCTATACAATTTGAAGTCCTTAGAATCATATCTCCTCATCCCTAAACTCCAGCAAGTGTTTCGGTATTCATTGACTGCATCATTATCAGTTACAGCAGGATCAATTCTCCTGATCTTCAGCCGTGATTTCAGTTGAAATCACTTGATCTTCTACACGTCCCCTCAATCTGAAGGGGAGATAAGGAACATTCAGATTTTATTGAACATCTCGAAACTTCTTTGGTGGTAATGGTTTTTTTAGTGCATATGCTAACTGATCACGACTAGAGATGAACTAAACTAATTGTTTGCGGCAGACTTGATCTCGAACAAAATGAAAGTCGATTTCTATGTGTTTCATTCTTGCATGAAACACAAGATTGGATGTGAGATAAGTGGCACCAATATTGTCGCACCAAAGAACTGGACTTGATCGACATTAGCTCGGATATTGTGTTTGTCAATGCCTTGTATTTCGCCTCAGTGCTGCTACAAGCCACTGTTGTCTGTTGTTTACAGCTCTAGGAGATCAAGTTAGGACCCTAATAAATACAATAAGCACCCACAAGTCTTCTATCATCCCTATCTGCTGCCCAATCCAAGTTTGAGAATGCATGAAGTTTCAAGCTTTAGACATTAGCTAGCCTATTGAAACTGAATGTTTAAGATAGCGAAGTATTCGCTTTACGATTTGCCAGTGTGATTTAAGAGGATTATGCATAAACTTATTGACTTTGATACTGCAAAATCCAAATCAGGCTGTGTAAATGCAAGCTATTGCATGCTATCGACAATACTTCTATAAAAGCTTGCATTAGAACACGATTTGTCTATCGAAGTGAGATTGCAAGTGGAAACCATCGAGCTACTACATGGTTTTTCCTGATCCATGTTGCTCTTTTTGAGCAAATCCCACTATATGTTTGCGCTGAATAAGATAAAAACCTTCTCTGCATCTAAGTGCTTCTACACCAAGGAAAAAGTTAAGAGGGCCCAATTCTTTGATAGCAAATGCTTCCTTTAAGCAATGAATTACTGGATTGATAGTAGCCGAACTTGATCTAGTGATTAATATGTCATCCACATATATTATAACATAAACAGTTGTTTTTGTTTTAAGAACAAATAGTGAAGTATTAGCTTTGCTTTCATGGAAGTGTAATGACTTTAGCTTGTCTGAAAGTTTAGAAAACCAAGCTCGGGGAGCTTTTCGCAAACCATATGGTATTTATGTAACTTACTGACATGACTTGGAAATTGAGGATGAATGTAACCTTGTTTTGAGTCATAAAACATTCTTCTTGAAGATCACTGTGCAAAAATGCATTTTGCATATCAGTTTGTTAAATGGGCTAATCATGAGAAATTAAAATTGAAAGAACCAATCTAATTGTGGCATGTCTAATAATTGGGATAAATGTTTCTGAAAATTCAATTCCTTCTTGTTGATGGAAGCCTTTGGCGACTAGTTGAGCTTTATGACGCTCAATAGTCCTGTTAGCTTTTCTTTTAATTCGGTAAACCCAATGACATCCCACAATATTTGTACCCGGCGAGTGTGGAACAAAGGACCAAGTACCATTTTGCAGCAATACATTAAATTCTTTGTTCATAGCTTCTCGCCAAAGAATTGATTTTGATGCTTCAGTATAAGAGCTTGGTTCTACAGTTGTGATGGATCTTTCGGCTAACAATGCTCGAGGTAGTAGATGCCTAACATAGTCATCTGATTGCTTGCGAGGTTTGTGAATATTGTTCTTTGATCTTGCTGTCACAGGATGACTGTTTGTCACAAGACTTGAAACACTACTATGAATGGCAAAACCGAGGGGAGCTCTATGATTTGAAGTTGATTTGTAGTAGCTTGTGGATTGATATCCTCATCTAGACATGTAGAAAGAGACAAGCAAAGTGCAGCTGTTGTTCTAATAGGAATATGGTTACATTGCAAATCTGTGGAACTAAAGGAGGTGAGACATTGATATGGAGAGGAAGGGGAACAGATTGCAGCTGAGAGGGGTTGGAAGTATTTTCTTTGGTGTATGGTAATAGCGTCTCATCGAAAACCACATGTCGTGAGACATAAATCTTGCCAGTAGAAAGATCAAGGCAGCTGTGCCCCTTGATGACAGAGACTATAGCCAATGAGTATGCATGTTTTTGAGCCGAAATTGAGTTTGTTTGTATTGTAAGATCTTAGGTTAGGCCAACATGTACAACCAAAAACATGCATAAAAGAGAAATCAAGCAAGCAGTTGTATAGAATTTCATAGGTAGATTTTTGCTTCAAAACTGGTGTTGATAGTCTTTTAATAACAAATGTAGCTGTTTGAAAAACATCGTCCTAGTAAAGCATTGGTAAGTTTGAGTGTGCTAACATACTTAATCCAACTTCAACAATGTGTCGATGTTTACGCTCAATAAATCCATTTTGTTGATGAGTATATGGGCATGCTAGTAGATGATTAATTCCAGTTTGTGTAAAATAAGTGTTCAAGCGTCAAAATTCTCCATCCCAGTCAGATTGGACGGATTTTATTTTTCGTTCAAAGTGTTTTTCAACGTAGGCTTGAAACTAAAGAAAGATTGATTCAACTTCGAATTTGAATTTCATTGGAAATAACCAAACAAACTTTGAATAATCATCAAGAAAACTAATAATATTTGGCACTAGTGGTAGAAGCCATGGATGCTGGTCCCCACACATAACTAAAAATTAAATTTAGACGATATGAAGAAACATGAGTAGAGTACTTATATGGCAAGTCATGGCTTTTGGCCATCTGACATTCAAGGCACACAGAGTGCTTTTTATTGCTTTCTACTGGAAAATTGATGCATGAAAGAACTTTGTTGGCAACAGGTGTGGATGCATGTCCAACTCGACACTGCCATTCACGAAGAGAGACACGTACAGTTGAGAGAGAGCCTGTGGACAGCATGATTTGGATGTAAATTGATAAGAGTCCATCACTGAGATTTGAGCCTGCATCATTATCGGTTACAGCAGGATCAATTCTCCTGATCTTCAGCAGTGATTTCAGTTGAAATCACTTGATCTTCTACAATGCATATACTTATAAGTATGCTACATTGTTCTTGTGGTGATTTTAATATGAATGCTGCATCCACATGGATAGGTTCTGCTGGAGCAATTTGTTAAGTCATGGAAAATTTTTTGCGGTCTTGTTGACTTTTTTTTTTCTGTGCACAAATGATTACTATTTAGAAAGTCCATTAGTTCATCGAGTGACTCAATAAAATAATTGATTGTTTTCTTATAAATTAAATATTTGGGTAAAGTTATTTAGAAGGCAAGGCTTGTGTTATCTATAGCTTTTGATGTTGGGAGCAGCTAACAAAACAAACAAAACCAAGCCTTAGTTCCACTAAGTGGGGTCGGCTATATGAATCCTTTTCCGCCAATTTATGCGATCATGGACCATTTCTTTTGATAGATTCAAAGATATTAAATTCTGTAAGAACAAATTTCACAGAAAGAATTATTTGACCTTTTAATTTTGATGATATTGCTCGTTTCTAATTATTTGCTCGTCCTGATTGCTATATAAAAAGGGTTAATATTGTCCTATTTTTTTTTTTTTTTTTTTTCGGTTGAGGTTTACCAGAAATATTTAGGGTACCATCAGTTGTGAAAATAGTTTTTTTTGTCTTTTATATTTTGTAAAGAATTTAAAAAATGCTAACTAGTTTTTCCATCATTTGTATGGGAAAGTTACAAATGAATGAATAAACATTTTCAAACTTTTCTATACAAATTTTAGAAAATTGGATAACAATGTGAATTTTTTAAAATTCTTTTGGAAACTGAGAATGGAAAATAAAACTATATTTTGCAACTAAACTAGCCCTTCTTTTTTCTGTCAAAAATATAGTGAAAAAATATTGTTGACAATAAGATTATACTCAAAATAATGTACTTTATAGTGCAAATGTTTTGCATGTTCAATTGTACCTGCCCTTCACAAGTTGACATATAATGCAGTGGAAATTGATAAAAAGTCAGGCTCTTTGTAAATATTTTCTCCGGTTTGGCAGGATCCCAATCTGGCCATATGTGAAGCTGATACTGCTCTGCTGGTTGGTCATACCATACTTCAGTGGTGCTGCATACGTCTATGAGCATTTTGTGAGACCTTTCTTTGTCAACCGACAGACGGTTAATGTTTGGTATATTCCAAAGTTGAAGGATGTATTCAGGAAGCAAGATGACATTCTAACTGCTGCTGAGAAATATATTGAAGAAAATGGAACAGAAGCGTTCAAGACGCTTATCAGCAAGGTTGGTACAACCTATTTGCATTTAATTACTTTTAAAATAACGTGTCCACACGGGTTTCTCAGGAATTATAATAATCTAGAATTTTGTGAAAACTTAAAAAAAGAAAAAAAAAGAAAATCTTTTGATTAGGGGAGTGAAATCTTGTCATGCATTATATAAATTCAATGGTTTATCTAATGGCCATTTTCATGTATATCTTGCTCTGCAGGCTGAATCAGTTGATAGGGAAGAGCAGTATAGAAGGAGCAGCAATTACATGGTTTTTGAGGATCATAGATATTGAGCCTTGTTGATCCCCACATGTTTTTGCCAATACCTAGTTGCTTGTGTTCAGGCTACACCTACGAGTTGTAGCTAGGGTTGTTGCTGTAGTTTATACTTGGTTTCTGTAAGATATAGGGTCTGGTTGATGGATAGAAACTGCTATAATATTAGCCTGTAATTATTGTGGTTTTCCAATCTTTCCTTCTTTCTTTTTATCCATGCACAAATAAGAACTGTAAGACTGTTAATTGTTAAAAATGTTTAAATTGTGTTATTTAATGGTATTGGATCTGTAGAACCAACTGAAAAATTAGATGCATGGGGTATCAGTCCTCATAAATAATTTGTTGCTTACGCTGGAGCTTATTTTATCACTGATTTGAGGTGCCTTAATTCAAGTATTTATGATTTGACAGAAGGCATTCCCCCTTGCAGTTCCAACTTTGTGAAAATCTGGCTTTCAGATATGTTACCCTTACTCTAAAGATTCTTATAATTCTTATGCACGTCCTATTATCATTCCTTTTCCCTTTTTTCCTTTCAGTTTGCCACTCCTATTGTGTGGATTGTTTTCATCAGCCTTGAACACTGCACTGAGCTCGTGGTTCAGCACATCATCGTTTTTGAGATCGTAAAAGAGATGCCTGGCCACTTAAACGTGGGTTCCCCATGCAGTTTCTGTATTGGCACCATGATTGTCTTGTACTTTGCAATGCAACAGAGAGAGATTCAAATTGCATGCCTGGATTATAGACCATTGTATTGTGCAGCTAATGGCTTCTATTCATTTTAATTTTTGTTTTGTTTTGTTTAGTTTGGTTTGTAATTAATCATGTTGGGATTGAAGTCATGTCTATGCAACCAATTATTCGTTCAACATATTGTACTGTTTTCTTGAGTTGTGGTTCATATTCAGTAATTGCTTGAAGCCTGTGAGCGAGGGGTTTTGAGCATGGCTGGCTGGCCCCCAAGCATTCCACACAAAACCTCCCTAATACGCAATATTGCCTCAACGGGTGCAAACGGTAAAGCCCTCCATGCTATTAATAGTTTAAGGCATAGTATCCATACTATTCATGATGATTAATAGTTTAATATACGCAATAGTGTCATGGTATGACACTGTATCTAAGGCATAGTATTAATATATTATTGTATAGATATTTTGTAATTTTTATATGGGTACACATACTTTCAAATGATGATTGAAACTCTAATGCGTTATTTCCTTGACAATATGGTGAAGATTTTGCAAAGGCTTTGTGGAAGTAGGCATATTTTTGAAGTATGTTAATCATTTCATTCTTGTGTTCTTCATTTGTTTGGCTGCTTTTGTGCCAATACTTTTAGGACATGTTTAACAAATTAGAGCACACTAGGTTTTGTGCTAAAGTTTGAGCTTTGCATTTTGATTAGGATGGTAAGAATTAGTGGGGCGAAGAGACTAGGTTTGACAAGTTTGAAATCTTGGTGACACCATATTCTTTCCACTTGTTATATGTTGCCGCTAAGATCTTGATGAACTTGGTCATGGCCTCTTGTTAACTTGATCATGATCTTGATTCTTTGAAAAAGAGAATAGAAAGGACTTGGAGGATGGGCGTATTTCGGGAGATCATCACGATTCATAAGTTAGGAGCTTGATGTTAGATGTTTATTTAGGTGCTTTACCCTTTCAGTTAATTCACATATTTATGTATTTATTTCGTTTTATGCTCTGATTTTGAATTGGTAGTCCACTAGTTTCCTTTCATTCCTATTCAATTGCCTTTTAAATTAGATCCAAGTTGCCTATAGCTATAGTTTAGTGGCGCGTAAAATCTAGCGCGCCTGTAGTTATGGATTAGAGGCTCATCACAGGTTGGTCATCTCTACTCCTTACAAGATGGAACCATCCTCTATTAGGTATTTACAATCCTAGTACCCAAGTTGGTTTTTTCTTATTAAAGTCTCACAATCTCACTAGCATCCTTTGACTAGTCCTTGAACTAGATTTTACATTAAAGAAGTCTTTGGGAGCATGGATTTTAAATTTTGTATTTGAATTTGTGTATATTTATATAAAATTAAATATTATTGTAGGCATTTAAAAAATAATATAAATGCATGTATTTAATTTAATTAGACAAAAAGAAGAAGAAGAATTGAGAAAGAAGACCTACTTCAATCTAGTTTTCACTTTTTAGTAATTTTTGTAGTCAACAAAGTTTTGTATTGTATTTGTATAATTTGTTAGTTGCTCAGACATTCATTGTTCGTGATGAAACTTATGTCCACGAAGATTGGATAAGAGTCTATTTTTCGATATAGTCAAAATTTTCATTTAGAAGATTCATGCCAACTAATTTGGAAATATGTGCCTCGAGACCTCGAATTGGTAGATCCACTTTTAAAGAGACCAAATTAGAGGATATTAACCTTGCTTGTTGTGGATATCCATAGAAATTGAATCGTCGTCTTACCATGGGGTGGGTGAAATATATGTGTCTGCGGTCTCCAGTGCTCCACAAAGGCTGTCACCAAATGCTAGTCAAGTTGGATGTGGCCTATCCGGTATAAGCCATAGAACTCTGCTATACCCAATCAATGATGCGATCATCCGTGTCAAACATATTCACTTTTTAATGCTTCAATAATAAATCTATTGTGCGTGGTAGTAAAAAAAAAAACTTTTGGAATTGTTGACTTTTTGAGTCCAATTCCTATTTTGATTATGACAAATCATAACATCTCATTTGTGCACTAAGTGTTTGAACAAGTTTATAGTTCTGTAAGCACAAATGACAGATGCAAAATCGAAACTATGAAAGTACCTAAACGAATATATCTCGGCACATTTCATAAACATTGCAAGAGCAGAAGACTGAAGACTTTACATTTTTCAGTTCTAATAGTAATTAAGTTTAATTGTGCATGCATGATTACATGATTAAAATTGAAGCTCTTCACAGACCTTAGATTGACCTTAGGACCTCCAAGTTTTCATGAAAAAACCTTTTATACTCAAAATTAAATTTTTACAAAAGATTTAAAGTTGTTTTGAACTTAAAAGAAGGCAAAAACCAAGCTTTTCATAAGGGTCAGTCGACTGGATGGAACAACTTGGCCAAAATGTGCTTTTACAAAAGGCCTAGTCGACCGGCTATTAAAGCCTAGTCGATCGAATTGTGCAAAATGGCCAATTTACAAAGGCCCGACAAACCAGACTCTTGAAAGCCACTGAAGCCCAGTCGACTGGTCTTCATACGCTTGAAGCCCAGTTGATCGGATCATAGTGCCCGGCAGACCGAAGTGCAATAAAATGGAAACCAAACTTCCCAAGACTTTGAATTTCAAGGCATAAACGGTCAAATTTTTTAAAATAAATTAATATTTAAATGCCCAACGGTCATATAACAGTTATATTTTGTTTTTGTCTATAAATATCAAACCATTTCACTTGGAGAAGGTTGAAGAATCACCTTGAAACTTATTTGAACATCTTTTGATTCTCCCTCATATTTTTATACCCTTTTGTGTGGCATTAAAAATGCTATTTTTTCCTTTCTCCTACTCTCTTGGAAAATCATTTTGGTAAAATCCTTTTGGGGGTTTTATTTTGAAAAGGCCTTGAGCTTATAATCATAACTCATATGTAATTGCTTGCTAGCCTTTTTATAATCTTTTAAAGATTAAATTGTCTTTCTTCCAATACTCTTTTATTGTAAAATTTCTTTTTGGAGAAAGTTCTTTGAGTTTATCTTAAGGCTTGAGCTTATATCCCTTACTCATAATATTGCTTAAAAGAAGCCTTCTTGCACTTATATTTTCAAAGGTCAATTTTTTTTTTCCTGGTTTGTTTTTTTATTGTATTTGTAATGAATATTAATTCTTTGATTCTATGATAGTAGATCAAGTCTTCCTGAATCTTGTATTTGTTATTTTTTAAATTAATGATTGTTCTTCTTAAAAAAGTGTATATATATCTTTTTTAGAAAAAAAAGACCTTAAAATGTATTCATGTTTGCAACTTTTGAATAAATTGGTTAAAATCAAACCGCTCTTTTTCTGAAGAACCAAGATTTTCAGGCAACAAGTCATGCTGGTTTTATGATTTCTTTCTTCCAAAAATCAAAAAATCAATTAGAATTTTTACTTTTAAGATGCACTTTTTGTAATGAGGTTCACAAAAATCATTTTTTTTAAATAGTGTGTTCTATGGATACGTTGAAATCATATTTCAAAAAATCTTTTCTAAAAATTATGGGTTTTTTTCCTCAAACATTAATGCTTTTCTTTTAAAATTAAAACAAGTTTTTAATTCCTAAAATATTACATTTTTTGGAAACTAGATTGGCTTGATTCCCAGCTTGTTAGAGTATGTAGGCATTCTATAACTACTTTGCCAAGTCAGCTAGAGTTTCACAAGACAAACTATTTTCCTTTTTCCATTTTTTTGTGTTTTTGTATTTATTTTGTGTTGTTTAACAAAATAAAGGAAAATGGGAAGGTTAACTAAAGATAGCGGGAGGCTCCATGGAGGGTCCACACCTCCCCTCCATATAGATTCAAGAGTACCCTTATATCATTTATAGGTTTGAGATAACTTAAAAATTGTTTGAAAATTTAATAAAGTTTTTTGTTCTATTATAGGATAGGAGGCGTTGACCGATGTCGATGACCAGTCCTAACTCAATAGCAGTGTGATCGACCAATTCTAGTGTGGTCCAACCACTTTCCCTATGATTCTTCATTTTTTTTACAAAATATTTCAAAATTATTTTTTAGAATTGTGTTTTCTGGGGACACCCGAACATAATTGAGGTGGATCGTTCATAGAACGACTGCTAATAGGGTGCCATATTGTTTAATTGCCTTATTTTAAGAGAATTAATGATTATTTTTTTATTCACAACTTTGTTCTCGAACTTAAACTCATTTTTCATCTTATTTTAAATCTTTTTCAAAAGCTATAAAATAACGTGCAATCAATTTTACTTTTTCAAAATAAATTGGGTGATTTTAGGAATGGTGAATCGATTCTTTCTACTTGGGGTCCTTTTTGTTTTGATAATTGTCACCATACTTAATTGGCTAAATGAACTATGAGGGATGGTGTATTCCCAAGAGGGAGGAGGTGAATTGGATATTTAAAAATTTTAGGTCATTTGGCCTAATTTTAAACATAAGTCATTATTACCAACCCTAGGATAATATCACATGCGAACTCACATCCCTCAAATATTTATTGTATGCAATATTTAAACAAATATAACATCACAATAAATTAATATAAAGCATACAAAACTTACAGAAAATAAAGAGTATAGGGAAAAGAAAGCGTCAAACACACTATTTTTATGAGGTTCCCAGCTCACCCGCCTATCGTCCCTCCGCCTCAAGCCAACTCCACAGTGATGATTCCACTATCCGCTTACTTAACCAACCGGGTAGAGCAAAGTCCGTTTACAAATCTCCTTAGAGGGTGGGGGGTGGGTTTCCCCCACCGCCGCTTCAGGTGATACCACACCACCTGCCCCTCCTTCAGGATGGAGCCCTCCTCTTCAACAACAAGCGATACCTCATAGCTTGGGACACAGGTGTCACTACCGCCGCATTGCAAGCATACAAAGATGATAAATACTTTTGTTGACAGATAAAAATGTTTTCTTCTTCAATAAGCACGAGTGTCAAATTGGAAATTCCTAAAACACTCCCCCACAAGATATGAAGTCAAGCTCAGTAGAGTCTGTGTATTTTACTCAATAAAATGTTTGCAATCTTTGAATAAGATGTATATGATAAATACTTCAAAGATTCAACCCCAAAAAACTATTTCGTTCTCCAAAAATATTTTCATATGAATGTGGGATCAACTTAGGGTTTTGGAAAAATCAATGCAAGAAGCTTTTCAAGTAAGGTATATATCAATAAATATACACATAGCCTTCTAAATACTCAACCCAAATTTTCTTTCTCCAGAATTGATTTTTTTTTTGTTTTAATGGAAAGAGGGAGAAGAATTTGATCTTAAAAACTATATTCCCACAAAAAAAAAAAAAAAATATATGCCCAATGAATATAAAGTTTTTCAGCAATATATATGAGTTGATATATGTTCAAGACGATTTATGAAGACGCTCTTTAAAATGATTTCTCCAAAAAATATTTTCAAAAGAAAAATGCATGGAAACTGTATTGATCTCAATAAATATTTGGCAATGCAGAGAATGAGAGTAATGATCTTTGAGTTAAGATATGTGTATAAAAAGACTGCTCAAAGATTTCAAATGAATGATTTCTCCACAAAAGAGTTTTTCAAAAGAAAGTGTGGGAGAAACTAGAATTTGCTTTTAAAAATGATTTTGCAATGAAAAAGAGTATGTAAGAGCTTTGTGAAACCTAAGATGTAGTCCCAAAAGGGCGGGTGAATTAGGTCTTTTAAAAATTCCTTAAATCCTTTTTGTTCCTTTTTACAATCTTTTAAGGCTTTCTTGTATTCTTGTTAACCGGGCAATCCACACAAACTCCTATTTCCTCTAATTAATTCACAATCACAGCAACCACAATCAATCAATCAATCAACTATTCAAGCAAAACAACGATACACCAAGAAATCAATTTGGAATATTTAGTGACCCTGTATATGAATGTGAAGTTCCTGTAGTTGGCTTTTGAATTTGAATATTAAAATGACATCCAAACACCTTTTTAATATCAAAATTTAAATAAACCTTCAGTCAATAGGTTTTGGGATGTTAATCAATCAACGTTACTTCTTTTTGGTTTCTGCAAAAGATCAATTAATTAACGTACTCCCTTTCGATTTTCGAAAAGCCAAAAATAAATTAGACTTTGGGTTTACTTAATTTCCAATATGCGTTACTTTATGATTAACAATATTAAAACATCAATGCAGGTTATATCGTTGCTGAAATGCAAAAGAGAGTAAGGGAAAGAGAGTGACACCACCACTTTTACGAGGTTCGGCTTACCCCAGCCTACATCCTAGCCTTAGGTCAACCACTTAAGGAATTCACTATACCCTGTTCCTTCTGGGTGGAACAAAAACCTTACAACAATTACCCTATTTTTTAGGAAGAGAAACCTCTCCAAGCAACAACTTGTGCTTGGTCCAACGATCCAACAAACCTTTGAATCATCAAAGATCAAGATGAAAGAAATAGATCTGCGTACAAAAACACTCTCACAATTCAGAGCAGGTTGTACAAATTAAATTCTAAATCGTACTTCAAAAACCAGAGTTAAATAGAAAATGTGAAACTTTAAAGGTATAGAAGTCGCCAATGTTTTTTTTAAAAAAATTGAATGCAACTCGGAACAAATCTCTTGTTTGTCAATCCACCAATATCGTATAGTTTTTCTCCAGCAAAATGATGTGAGCACACAAAAACTTTTAGGAGAATTCTAATGCAGGGATCGTATATAACTTCAACGTATTGCTCGTTTGATCTTTTTGCTACTTTTGCTTGTGTATTTTTTCATTACTCAAAGGAGGTATTTATAGACTTTTTCAAAGAAAAGTTTCCTCATTTAACCTAAAGCATTTAGGTAACTTTTCAAAAAGTATTAAATTATAGAATTAATTTTGAAAATCTTCTATTTAGGTAAATTTTTCAAAAAATATTAAATTATAGAAATAATTTTGAAAATCTTCCATTTAGGTAACTTTTCAAAAAAAAAATATTAAATTATAAAATTAATTTTGAAAAATTTCCCACAAGTTCGAAATTCAAAGATTTTCAATTTTTGACAATCTTCTCGAGTCAAAAATTCTCAATTTTGACAATCCCCTCGCAAGTTTGAAATTCAAAAATTATTAATTTTTGACAATCTTTCCGCAAGTAAAAAATTCTCAATTTTGACAATCTTCCTGCAAGTTTGAAATTAAAAAATTCTTAATTTTGACAATCTTCCTGCAAGTTTGAAATTCAAACATTCTTAATTTTGACAATCTTCCTATAGGTTTGAAATTCAAAGATTCTTAATTTTGACAATCTTCCCACAAGTCAAAAATTCTCAATTTTGACAATCTTTAAAACCCTAGTTTACTTGAAAAACTTAATTGGAATATTTTAAAAACATTTTTAAGAGTTTTTCAAATAATGATCTCTGAGTCTTTAATTCTTAAAGAACTTCACATATCTAAATAAGATTGACTTTGAAGTACTTACAACAATCCTTCTATTGATTAAGGTATAATCCCAAAAGGGGGGTGAATTGGGTATTTTAAAAATCTTTGAACCTATTTACCACTTAATCCCTATTTGTATATTTACCAAATCAATTGCTGAGATTTATAACTAACTTAAATTGATTTTATCAATAAGTTCTTTTTACCCAATTAATTGTGTGCAAAGTAATTCAACATCCACATGCAATGCAAATAATATAATGTAGTGCGAAAAGTAAAGAGTTAAGGGAAGAGAGAAGACAAACGCAGTTTTTACGAGGTTTAGCCAACTCAGCTTACGTCCTCGCCTTGAGCAACCCACTCAAGGATTTCACTAAAATCTATGCTCCTTAAATTGGGATGGAGCTTCCCTTACAATCTGCTGCTTACAAGAGGAACAGCTCCCGCCTACTCCGTTGCTTACAAAAGATACGGCTTTCTCCTCAAACCCCAGTTCACAAGACGAACCGTGAATACAATGAAATCTGTAAAACACTCAAAATTGCTTCCAAACAAAGCTCGTGAGTACAATTCAAATTTCTAATACATTAACATATGATTAAACTTGAAGCTCAAAATGTATGAAAGGATGCAATCATTTATGTATGATATGCTTCCACACAAAAAATTCTTTTTATCAAATCTTCCAAAAATATTTATATAAATCACTACTTTGGAGAACTTAGTTTAAATCTTTGAATACAAAAATAGCTTTGAAGATTGCAAATATTTGACACACACTTTGTCAAAAACAATATTTCTCTCAAGATTTCAATCTCAATGTGATCTTGGTAGTATTTGCCCTATACGATGAGAATACCAAGGATCAAAAACTTAATATATGATTTTCAGAAACTATCCTTCAATATGTATAGATATAATTATGCACTTCTTAGGATATCTAATCAACTAGTTTAGAAGTAACCAAAATATCACGTCTTTAACTTTGAACACACTTGAATGATTACTCTTTAAACAATGGCCAAATAAAAACTTTCTCAAGTATTCAACTTGTCAAAAAACAATCTTTATATAAATATGAAAAAACTCAATACCAAACTTCTCTAAAGATATTTAATAACAAATGTTGATATGAGAATCTCTTGAAAAGCTAAATGAATCAACCAAACCTCAATACCAAGAAGAAATAAAGTTGAGTAAATGAATCCCCTTTTGATTTCCGAAGTAGAATTGCCTAAACTTGATGAATATAAGCTAGAGTGCAGGCAATCGTACAACTTTACGCTCATATTTCTCAATTCTCTTCCAAACAAAGTTCTCTTCTCTTCTCTTTGATCTTGGCTTTCTTTTTCTTCCGTACTAGGGTTTATATATTCAATATATATAGTGTCATACCCTTAGAATTGATCTCAACTGTTGGATCAAAGAAACATCTCGCGAGTCCTTTTAATAAAATTCATATTTTTAAGTTTTCTCGCAAGTTTAGGCAACTGAGGTCGAAGCCCAAGCAATCGAAGTCCCTTAAAGCCTTGAAAAATTAACTTGGAATACAAGGTCAAGCGCCTAAATTGAGGTTCAAGCTCCTAAAGTGGTGAGTTCAGGCGCCTGAAGTTCTAAGTTCAGGGGACTGAGGTGCCTCGGCCAACTTTCTGTGTTTCCTATTAATTCTTCAAGCTACCGAACTTAATCTTTAAGCTCCTGAAGAAATTTTTCAGGTGACTGAGGTTGAGTTCAGGCTACCGAAGTGTCCTTTTTTTGAAATTTTCTTTTCTAATTTAAAAATATGCTTTGCTTTCTTTCTTGGTTTTATAAAAACATTTTCCAAGGTTTTAACAATATTTTTAAGTCCATGAATGTCCCCTAATGATGTTTATGAAATGCATGAGTCCTAAAGTCATTCTAGGGTATATGTTAAGCCTCAAATTAAATCATACGAAAATGTAAATACATGAGTTCTAAGCATTCATTCCCATGACGTTCTTGAACTTTGTCGCTTGCATCTTTATTTTCATACTCTTTGAGTTTCATGGATCTTGCCAAGATATGTCACCTTTACTTTATGGTTTCCATGACTTGTTATCCTTCTGTGCATGCTTAATATAGTTTCTGTTCAAAAACTCAATGCACAGTTCAAATACCAAGTGATTTGTCATTATCAAAACCGGATTGGACTCATAGAGTCAACAATCTCCCCTTTTTTGATGATGACAAATACATGAGCAAAAATATATATATATATATATATATATATATATATATAATAGGTTACGCCTAACAAGGCTCCCCCTCAATTAATGCATCAAATATTCAATAAATGAAAATATGCTCATGTTTATACACAAATTGTTTAGCCTGAATCCAAATGAAACATGATGTTTAAACAATTTTTATTTTTGCTGATATCCTTCTCCCCTTACATATCTCCCCTTTTTTCATAACATCAAAAACAATTTTTACTCATTCTTCTCCCCCTTTTGACATCAACAAAAAGGTGTATAATAAAAAGACATGAATGGACATAACCTTATGTTCTTCTCCTTTTTGAAATTTTAAAGTTTTAATCTTGTTCAACCATTAGATTTGGAAAAATTTTACTTCTTCCCTTTTTACATCAACCATCCCCCTTGATAATGCATAAGTTTCAATGAATATGTGAGGATACCAAATATTGATCGATGCGATACCAAATGTAGACTAATATTATATCGAATGTGTACAAATATTGATTGATTGATTTGATACCAAGTTATTACATCTTTAAGTGACGTTGCTCCCCTTGAATTATGTTATCTAATATAATTCTAAGCAACCTCTCGACTATGCATCAGGCCTAATTCATGCCTAATTTGGATAAACCTATCCTCCGCAAGTGGTTTCATGAATATATCTGCCCATTGTTCATCCGTGCATACAAACTCAAGTGTTACATCCCCTTTTTGCACATGATCACGAAGAAAGTGATGTCGTATCTCTATATGCTTAGTTTGTGAATGTAATATGGGATTCTTTGAAATATTTATCACACTCATATTATCGCATCTAATAGGGATTGTTTCATAACTTAATCCAAAATCCTTCAGTTGTTGCTTCATGTATAGCGTTTGAGCACAACAACTACCTACCACTATGTATTCAGCCTCAACTGTGGATAGAGCGATTGAATTTTGTTTCTTGGAAAACCAAGAGACTAAGGAATGTCCTAAGAAATTACAAGTGTTACTAGTGCTCTTCTTGTCCACTTTGCTACCCGCAAAATCAGCATTTGAATAGTTAATAATCTCAAAAGATGTGTACTTAGGATACCATAATCCAATTTCCACGATTTCTATTAGGTATCTAAGTATTCGTTTAACGGCTAACAAATGTGACTCTTTTGGTGCAGATTGAAATCTTGCGCACAAACATACGCTAAACATTATATCAGATCTATTGGCAATAAGATATAATAAGCTACCTATCATTCCACGAATATAACTTGACATCTACTAGTATACCTTGTTCATCTTTGTCTAATTTCAATGAAGCGCTTATAGGTGTACTTAGTATTTTTCCATTTTCCATATTAAACTTTTTGAGTAGGTATCTAATATACTTCGATTGATTTATGAATATTCTATGTTTTGCTTGTTTGATTTGAAGTACTAGGAAGAAATTTAGTTCACCCATCATGCTCATCTTAAATTCGTTTTGCATAGTATTGGCAAATTCATTGCATAATTCTTGATTCGTAGTGCCCAATATGATGTCATCTACATATACTTGCACTAGGAGAATGTCATCTTAGAATTTATGAATAGGATTGTATCTATCTTTCCTCTTGTAAATCCATTTTGTAATAAAAAATTGTTTAGCCTTTCATACTAAACTCTAGGAGCTTACTTTAAACCATACAAGGCTTTTGTCAGTCCATACACGTGATCTGGATTCTTATGATTTTCAAAACCCGAGGGTTGTTTTACATACACTTCTTCATTTATGTAACCATTTAAAAATGCGCTCTTGACGTCCATTTGATATAGTTTGAAATCCATAAACGCTGCATATGCTAAAAGCATTCGAATGGTTTCCATTCTAGCTATAGGTGCAAATGTTTCTTCAAAATTTATACCTTCTTCTTGATTATATCCCTAAGCTACTAATCTAGCCTTATTTCTCACAACTACTCCATGTTCATCTTTCTTATTCTTATATATTCATTTGGTTCCGATGATTGACTTATCCTCAGGTATAGGAACTAATGTCTATACTTTGTTTCTCTCAAATTGATTTAACTCTTCTTGCATGGACAACACCCATGGTTCATCCTCTATAGCTTCACCCACATTCTTAGGTTCTTCTTGAGATAAAAATACAGTGTGACAAATCATATTCCTAAGTGAGGATCGAGTGGCTACTCCACGTAATGGTTCACCTATTATTTGATCTATGGGATGATTCTTTAGATATTTCTATTCTCTAGGTGGTTCATTAACCTTATTTTTAGTTTGATTAGTTTCAGTGGATGGTTCCTTAAGTTCATTTTTCTTTTCTGAATCATTCTCAATGGATAGCTCTTCAAATTCCTTGTTTAATTCAATTTCATCTTCAACAGTTCTTTTGGAGAAGGGATTTGACTCATCAAACACTACATGAATAGATTCTATAACCATCAATGTTCGTTTGTTATATACTCTATAGGCTTTACTATCTAAGGTATGCCCTAGGAAGATACCTTCATTAGATTTCACATCAAACTTTTCTAGATGCTCATTGTCTCTAAGCACAAAACATTTACAGCCAAAGACATGAAAATATGATATGTTCGGTCTATGGCCATTCCATACTTTGTAAGAAGTCTTATTAAGTGATGGTCTAATTAGAACTCTATTTAGAACATAGCAGGTGGTATTCACTGTCTTAGCCTAGAAGTACTTAGGTAATTTATGTTCATTAAGCGTAGTTCTGGCCATTTCTTGTATAGACCTATTCTTCCTTTCAACTACACCATTCTGTTGTGGTGTTCTAGGGGCTGAAAAGTTAATGGTAATTCCTAATGAATTACAATAATCTTCCATGTCTTGATTTTTAAATTCTCTATCCCTATCACTTCTAATTTTAGTGATTGTATATCCCTATTCATTTTGGATTTTCTTGCACAGGTTTATGAATTGTTCACATACTTCATCGTTGTGCTATAAGAATAATACCCATGTATATCTAGAAAAATCCTCAACTATGATAAAGGCGTATGATTTTCCTCCTAAGTTCTGAATTGGGTTTGGACCAAATAAGTCTAAGTGTAGCATTTGGAGTGGCCTAGTAGTGGAGATTTTTTTCTTCTTCTTAAAACTTGTTCTTACTTGTTTTCCCAGTGAACATGCATCATAGATTTTATCTTTCATGAATTTAGTCTTAGGCAGCCCCTTAACTAATTCTTTCTTAACAAGTTTTGAGATTAAATCCATGTTTGCATGTCCTAGTCTCCTATGCCAAATTCAACTAATTTCATTCATAGCAGATAAGCATGTCACACTTTGTGAAGTTAAGTTATCAAAGCTTGTGGTATATATGTTTTCATGACGTTTAACAGTGAAAATATCTTATCATCAGTTTTGTGTTCAACTATGCACTTGTCATGTTCAAAAGATACTTTGTAACCTTTATCACATAGTTGGCTTATGCTCAATAAGTTGTGTTTTAAACCTTCAACCAATAAGACATCATCTATAATTAATAACGAGTTATTACCAACTTTACCTACACCAGTGATCCTTCCCTTAGCATTATCTCCAAAAGTGACAAACCCTTCATCCTTGGGGGTGATGGATGTGAACTTCGCTTTATTCCTGGTCATATGACGTGAACATCCACTATCCATGTACCATTTATATTTTGAGGATGCTGATCTTAAACATATTTGCAAGACATAATCAAACAACTAGCTTTGGTACACAGATTTTCTTGGATGTAGAGGGGTTAGTGCTAAATTCTCCTTTTACCTTCCATACTTTTTTAATTTTAACATCTTTATTTTTGGAAGGACAGTCGAACTGTATGTAGCCCAACCTTTTACATTTAAAGCATGTAGTATTTCTATGATATTTCTTAGTTGGAACAAATGACTTTGACTCTCTTATAAAATAACCCATGTAAAGATGTCACTTCTTGAGATTTTCCTTCTCATTAAAGCCAAGCCCTTCCTTTTCTAGGGAATTTCTTTGAGATCTTAGGAGCTTTTCAAAATTATTTTTTTCTTCAGTAAACTTGCAAATAATTTCATATTTATCATTCAAATCTTTTTCTAACTCCTCAATTTTCAAATCTTTATTTCTTATGAAAGATGCATGAGATTCATTTTGACGTTCAAGTAAGCTTGCAAGTTCTTTGACTTTACTTTTCAACTCAAAAATTTTCTTTGTTTTTTTCTCAAGCATTTTAATAGAGTACAAGTATTCTTGTTTCAGTTCATCATATGAAATCATATCATTTTCATTTTCAGAATCACTTGAATAATACGAAGATGATGAAAATGATGATTGTACCTCAAGATCATCATGTGCCATTAGACACAGATTGACAACCTCATCGTCGCTGGTTTCAGATTCTGAACATTTAGTGTTGTGTGTACCCCAACCAACTTTCAGCGCCTTCTTCTTTTTCTTTGAGGCTCTCACTAGTTTAGGACACTCAGGTTTGATGTGTCCAACCTCTCGGCAGTTGTAGCATGTTGGTGGATCCTCATTCTTTTTCTTCATGCTAGACTCTCCTATTTCAGATTTAGAGTTTCGAAATTTTTTGTTGGACTTCTTATTCTTTTTCAAGGACTTTACGAACTTATTTGTAAGCAAGGCTATGTCATCATCCGTTTCAGAATCACTTCCTTCACTTGAGTAGCTTGATGATGCCTTAAGTGCAGTGACCTTCTCTGCTTTACTTTGCTCATTCTTTCTCTTATTTATTGCCAGCTCATAGGTGATGAGTGATCCAATGAGTTCGTCCACTAACATCTCCTTGAGATTTCTCCCTTCTGCTATTGTCGTAGCTTTCGCTTCCCACACTGGAGGTAATCCCTTGAGTATTTTCCTGATCAACTCATAAATAGGGTAAGTTTTTCCAAGAGCATTTAAAGAGTTAATGATATGTGTGAATCTAGTGTACATGGATTGTATAGATTCATCAACAGTCATTTTAAATGCTTCATATTCACTAGTGAGCATATATATCCTATTGTCTTTTACTTCCTTAGTGCCTTCAGATGTAGCTTCTAATTTTTTCCCAAATTTCTTTAGCCGAGTTACATGCCATTACCCTATTAAATTTATTTACGTCTAGTGCACAGAAAAGCAAGTTCATAACAGTAGCATTGATTTATACTGATTTCCAGTCTTCCTCTGTATACTCATATTCAGTTTTAGGTACATTAATCTTATCAATTAATTTCATGGGAATATGATTACCCTTAGTCACTATTTTTCATACCTTTCAATCTACGTTCAATAGATATATGCTCATCATACGTTTCCAATAAGCGTAATTTACACCATAGAAAATGGGTGGTCTAGTGGATGAGTGTCCTTTAGCGAATGGAGTTACACTGATATGTGTCATGTGATCTTTTTACAAATTGACTATTAAGTCTATGTAAACCCGCTCTGATACCAAAGATTGATTAAGGTGTAATCCTAAGAGGGGGGGTGAATTGGGTATTTTAAAATTCTTTGAACCTATTTACCACTTAATCCCTATTTGTATATTTACCAAATCAATTGCTAGGATTTATAACTAACTTAAATTGATTTTATCAATAAGTTCTCTTTACCCAATTAATTGTGTGCAAAGTAATTCAACATCCACATGCAATGCAAATAATATAATGTAGTGCGAAAAGTAAAGAGTTAAGGGAAGAGAGAAGACAAACGTAGTTTTTACGAGGTTCAGCCAACTCAACCTACGTCCTCGCCTTGAGCAACCCACTCAAGGATTTCACTAAAATCACTGCTCTTTAAATTAGGACTGAGCTTCCCTTACAATTGACTGCTTACAAGAGGAACAACTCCCTCCTATTCCGCTGTTTACAAGAGATACAGATCTCTCCTCAAACCTCGGTTCACAAGCCAAACCGTGAATACAATGAAATATGTAAAACACTCAAAATAGCTTTCAAACAAAGCTCGTGAGTACAATTTAAATTTCTAATACATTAACATATGATTAAACTTGAAGCTCAGAATGTATGAAACGATGCAATCGTTTAGAAGTAACCAAAATATCACGTCTTTAACTTTGAACACACTTGAATGATTACTCTTTAAACAATGGACAAATAAAAAATTTCTCAAGTATTCAACTTGTCAAAAAACAATCTTTATATAAATATGAAAAAATTCAATACCAAACTTCTCTAAAGATATTCAATAACAGATGTTGATATGAGAATCTCTTGAAAAGCTAAATGAATCAAACAAACCTCAATACCAAGAAGAAATAAAGTTGAGTAAATGAATCCCCTTTTGATTTCTAAAGTAGAATTGCCTAAGCTTGATGAATATAAGCTAGAGTGCAGGCAATCGTATAACTTTACGCTCAGATTTCTTAATTCTCTTTCAAACAAAGTTCTCTTCTCTCCTCTTTGATCTTGACTTTCTTTTTCTTCCATACTAGGGTTTAGATATTCATTATATATAGTGTCTTACCCTTAGAATTGATCTCAACTGTTAGATCAAAGAAATATCTCGCGAGTCCTTTTAATAAAAATAAAAATTTTAAATTTTCCTGCAAGTTCAGGCGACTTAGGTTGAAGCCCAGGCGATCGAAGTCCCTTAAAGCTTTGAAAAATTAACTTGGAATACAAGGTCAAGTGCCTAAAGTGAGGTTCAGGCTCCTGAAGCGGCGAGTTCAGGCGCCTGAAGTTCTAGGTTCAGGCGACTGAAGTGCCTCGGCCAACTTTCTGTGTTTCCCATTAATTCTTTAGGCTACTGAACTTAATCTTCAGACTCCTGAAGAAATTCTTCAAGCGATTGAGGTTGAGTTTAGGCTACCAAAGTGCCCCTTTTCTGAATTTTTCTTTTCTAATTTAAAAATATGTTTTGCTCTATTTCTTGGCTCTTTTTTAAAAACATTTTCCAAGGTTTTAACAATATTTCTAAGTCCATGAATGTCATCTAATGACATTCATGAAATGCATGAGTTCTAAAGTCATTCTAGGGTATATGTTGAGCCTCAAATTAAATCATATGAAAATGTAAATATATCAGTTCTAAGTACCCATTCCATGACGTTCTTGAACTTTGCCTTTTGCATCTTGATTCTCGTACTCTTTGAGTTCCATGGATCTTGGCAAGATATGTCAGCTTTACTTTATGGCTTTCATGACTTTTTATCCTTCTGTGCATGCTTAATATAGTTCCTGTTCACAAACTCAATGCACAGATCAAATACCAAGTGATTTGTCATTATCAAAATCAGATTGGACTCGTAGAGTCAACACCTTCTAATCATGGTCTCCTTAATCACTAAGTCCTTCAGCCTCTCAAGGTTCACTTTTGACTTTAAGATTTGCTTGGCCTTTAACTTCTTCATTTGTCGTTCATTGCTTCAATATTCTGAGGAGCTTCCACTAGATTGACATTGATCTTCAGCTTATCAACCGTGAGTCTCCTTTTACCTAGATCGGAAATCAAATCACTCAACACCACATGTTAAAGCAGCCTTCATTTTGTTATCATCAAAACAAGATTGAAAAGCCCAGTTAGGCCAACAATCTCCTCCTTTTTTATGATGAAAAATGAGGAGCAAAAAATATGAATAAGCGTTAAAAAAATCTCCCCCTTACAACTAGCATTATTCTACTCCCCCTTACCATAAGCATTATTTTAACAATTTGTAGATTCAAGACCAATCATGCTCATTGCTCAATTTTTTATTCTTATCATGCTCAATATGCTCAAATATGATTTGAAATTAGGATAGCTTCCCAAGAGGGGGGGTGAATTGGATTTTTTAAAAATATTTCAATTTTAATTCTTTGTTTTATATCAATAATTACAACAAGTAAATAAAAACAATTCAACCACAACCAATCAACAAGATAATCAAAGTCTTGTTCTTTGTAACAATAGCCCTATAATGAATTGTAAAGCACGCTGAATTTATGCAATCCTTGTGTTATTCCAAACTCAAAACTTTTCTTTGTGTTTAGTTTTTAAACAAACTTTCAGATTAATAAGTCTAGGATGATCAACCAATGTAGTCCCTTTCGGTTTCCACAATCAATGCTGATCAAGCCAAAACAAATTATCCTCTAGTCTATTTAACAACCATACACTCAGAATTAAACAATTTAAAGCATACACACAAGTTGTAAGTATTGATGAAAAGTAAAGAGTAAGGTAGAAGAGAAAGACAGAAGGTTTTACGAGGTTTAGCTTATACCCAGCCTACGTCCTCGCCTTTGGCAAACCACCAAAGGATTCACTAGTTCAATTTCGTTGACGGGTGGAACAATACCGATTACAATCACTCCTTCCGTTGGGCTAGAGCCTGTCTCTCCAAATGATATTCCCTTGTTTGGTCCAATGATTCTACAACCTTGAATCGTCTATAAACAAGAACTAATATAGAGAAGAGTTTGTGTACAAGAAAACACTCTCATAGCAGAGTAGGTTAGTACAACATTCAGCACAACAATACTTCAAAGTAAATCAAATATAAAAGAATTTGAAGCTCAATACTGAATTTAAATCACCAAATATCTTTCAAGTATTGAAAGATTTAGACTTTGAATGCTTTACTTCGAAGTTTATATCAGCAGTAACTCAGAGGATGAAGATGGATGAACACAAGAAAGTTTGAGAGCTTTTTAGAGAACTTTGATTGCTGAAAATTTCTTGGTATTTAAAATCTTTGAAGTTTGGAGCTATTTATAGAAGTTTTAAAAGTAATTCCTTAGCCCCAAAGTTTCCTCTAAGTAGTTTCCAAGTTTTTCAAAATAACAGTGTCCAAAAAAATCCATTTAAAAAATCTTCCCATTAAGAGTTTTAAGCCAACATTCGAGTGGCAATCACCTATCACGACTTGGCAGTCGCCTGTCATAGTAGAAACTTACAATACAGAATACTGGCAGTCGCCTACCAGAACCAAGGTAGTCACCTGGCATGACCACCTAGGTGCCTAGCTATGTTCAAGCAGTCGCCTGGCATGCTACTGTCTCTTTGAAAAAATCATCATTTAATTTGGCAGTCGCCTACCACAAGGAGGCAGTCGCCTGGTCCTTCTATTAAAAACTTT
This sequence comes from Malania oleifera, assembly GCF_029873635.1. Classification (NCBI taxonomy): domain Eukaryota; kingdom Viridiplantae; phylum Streptophyta; class Magnoliopsida; order Santalales; family Ximeniaceae; genus Malania; species Malania oleifera. The sequence continues at coordinate 48,899,429 of NC_080429.1, read as the reverse complement.
TCTTTCATTTTTAAAACTCTTCTTTTCTATGATTTTTGAAAAACATATTTTAGGGTTTTTCTAAAAATATATTTCTAAATTTCTTTTGATTTTATGTGAGCTTCAATTCAGTTTATACTTGAAATTTACTTGAAGTACTTACATACAAACATTTTTAAAACTTTATTCCTTTGATCTTCAAGTAAGTCCTTGTTCTTCCATCATCTTTGAGTTTATGATCTTTTCTTTGAGCTTTCATCAAATTATCTTTAATCCTCATACTCTTCATGACCTTTTTTGATCCATAAACTTTATCATCCTTTTGAGCTTTGTTACTACCTTTAAGCCTTGCTTTTTTCCTAAAAAAATTTCACTTCAACCATATTAAACACATCATGATTTGTTATCATTAAAATAAGAATTGTAAGCCTTGTTAGGCCAACAATCTCCCCCTTTTTGATGATGACAAATTGAGAGCAAAAATAATAAGAGATAATTCTCATGGCTCCCCCTTGCAACAAGCATGATATATTCATAGTCATAGTCACATAAGTAATGAATTTATGTTATTGGCAAAATAATTCATACAAGATAATCCATGCAAGATAAAACATAAATGATCCATACATCCATAGTTTTACAAACTATAGAGCATATTAACATTTTTCATACATCCATAGTCATAGTTTTATCATTTTTGCACTCCCTTCTCTCAAACATCTCCCCCTTTGTACATCAATCAAAAAGGAGAAAAGGGTAATACAAAAAAAATAGAGAAGTGCTGCATAGTACTCGTAGATCTTACAAACATAAAGAACATACTATCCGGTGAAACATGAATACATAGACAAAAAGTGTGAAATAGCACATAAATGAGACACATCAATCGGAGGCTTCCATAGATCCACTTTCTTCTTCTTCTTCTTCTTCTTCTTCTTCTTCTTCTTGTTTATCAAATTTTTCAACAGATTCATCATCACTTGATGGAGCAGAGCTGATATCCATATGAGATTTGCCTTTAGAAGAGTTGGCCAAATGTTTCTCAATCTTGTCAACACGCTGAACAAGGTTGGAATAATGAGTTTCCACAGTAGAAACCTTTTCCCTTAGTGTATCAAGTCTAGATTGCATTCAATCACAAAAAATGGAACGAACCAAGAAGGAGTTTTTGGGTCAGGTTGAACTGAAGAGGTTGGTATGGAAGGCTGAGGTGGTGGTGCAGATGATCTATGATGATGTCCCTTATGAAACCACCCTTGAGGAGAGTGCTAATATCCCATACGCTTAAGAATAGTATCTAAAAAAATATCGTAATTAGTTTTTCTAGTGAAGTTAAATGATGGTGTAAGAATATTAAAATGAGAAAACACTATGTTTAACATCCCAGCATATGGTAGAATGACACGAGGAGCATCAACTTTCATAATAATCCATTGGGTAATTAAACTTGGAAGATCCAGCTTTTTTCCTTTAAGAATACACCACATAACAAAACAATCTAAGAAAGAAATATGATCATGAGAACCAGAACGAGGTAGGATATTATAAGTAATAAGTTTGTGTAGGATTAAAGCTTGTAGATTAAGCTGTTTGTAAAGAGGTGGGTGTCCAAAGTTGATAGGTGTATCAGTTATGACTAGAGGTAAAAATTCCTCTGGAGTAAATCCTTGGGACATTATCCATTGTTTCTTAACAATGTGGACCTCAAAATCTCCTGGCTTGACGCGAATAATTTTTCCTAAAGATATGGGAGTAAGATGCATATTTTTTCCAAGAAGATTTGTTTTGATCCCGTTTTCAAATCGTTCCATATTTGCATAGAAAATCTAAACCACGTTTGGATAGTATCCTTTTGCTTGGTATGTAATAAACCGATCCCAACCAATTTCCTTGAAAAGTTCCATAATTTTAGGAAAATCGAAATTGAAGAATGTAACATCAAGAACTTTACCTAGAATGGGTTCGGCTGAAGCGATTTGATTTCTATAAAGTTTCTTAGCATGTGGAGTGCCTAACCATTTCTCTACTTCATCATTGTTGATCCTTGTCGAAGAGGAAGAACCCTTGTTACCAACCGATTTGATCCATGACATGTTTGTATTGAAAAGAAAGGTTGATAAACCTTAGGTAGTGTTCGTGATTTGATGTGGAGGGCAGATTTGATGCTCTGTTTCAGGCTAATTTGGAATAGGAGACTATATGGAGAGAGTAGGAAAGATGATTTTTGGAGAGAAATGAGAAGTAACAGGCGCCTAATGGAAGTTAAAAAGACATAAAACAAGGTTTTAAACCCTACCTTCCGCGAGGCAGTAGCTTGCTAGGATAAGGCAGGCGCCTGCCAATAATAAATTCAAAAGTCAGTAGCCTAGCAATCATTTGGTACCTTGGTGGCAGTCGCCTGCCAAGCAAAAAAAATTCTTGAATATGCATCATACCCAATTCTCTTCTAATGAATATGAATCGCTCTTCAGAGAGTGGTTTTGTGAATACATCAGCTAATTGGTCATTAGTATTTACAAATTCTAGCATTATGTCTTCGTTTTGCACGTGATCTCTCAAGAAATGATGTCTTATGTCAATATGTTTTGTTTTTGAGTGAGATACCGAATTTTTTGAATTATTTATGGCACTTATGTTGTCACATTTTATTGGAATAGTTTGATATTGAATTTTGAAATCTTTTAGTTGTTGTTTCATATACAATGTTTGGGCACAGCAACTCCCTACTACTATGTACTTTGCTTCTGCTGTGGATAATGCTACAGAGTTTTGTTTCTTTGAAGACCAAGAGACTAGAGAGTGTCCTAAAAATTGACACGTTCCACTTGTGCTTTTTCTATCTACCTTGCATCCAGCAAAGTCTACATCGGAATAGCTTATCATTTCAAATTCAGTTCCCTTTAGATACCATAAACCTAGTTCAAGTGTGCCTAGTAGATATCTAAGGATTCTTTTAACTGCTGATTGGTGTGATTCCTTAGGAGCTTATTGAAACCTAGCACACATACATACGCTAAACATAATATCCGGTTTACTTGCTGTTAGGTAAAGTAAGCTTCCTATCATGCCTCGGTAATGCTTAGTATCTACTTGTTTCCCTTTTTCATCCTTGTCAAGACTAGTTGAAGAACTCATGGGAGTCCCTATAGGTTTACTTTCTTCCATATTAAACTTCTTTAACATGTCTTTAATATATTTAGATTGATTTATGAAAGTTCCATTTTTTGCTTGTTTGATTTGTAACCCTAGAAAGTAATTTAACTTTCTCATCATGCTCATCTCAAAATCTTTTTGCATAAACTTAGCAAATTCATTACACAAATCCTCATGAGTTGCTCTAAAAATAATATTATCAACATAAATTTGTACTATAAGTATGTCTTTATTTTTTGTTTTTATAAATAAAGTACTATCTATCTTTCCTTTTGAGAGATTGTTTTGAATTAGGAACTTGCTTAGCCTTTCATACCAAGCTCTAGGAGCTTGCTTCAATCCATATAAAGCTTTTGTTAACTTAAATACATGATCTGAATTTTTTGAATTTTCAAAACCTGGAGGTTGTTTTACATATACTTCTTCATTTATATATCCATTTAAGAAAACACTTTTTACATCCATTTGGTATAATTTGAAGTCCTTATAGGCTGCATAAGCTAAGAGCGTCCTAATTGCTTCCATTCTTGCTACGGGGGCAAAAGTTTCATCGTAATCGATACCTTCTTCTTGATTATACCCTTGTGCTACTAGTCTAACTTTATTTCTTACAACAACTCCATTTTCATCCTTTTTATTTCTAAACACCCATTTAGTTCCTATGATTGATTTGTCTTTAGGTTTAGGTATAAGTTCCCACACTTGGCTTCTTTCAAATTGATTTAGTTCCTCTTGCATAGCTATAATCCAAGAGTCATCTTTTAAGGTTTCTTCAATATTTTTGGGTTCATCTTGAGATAAAAGGCATAATGATTGCAAATATTTTTCAATGAGGCTCGAGTTGTTATTCCTTTTGAAGTTTCTCCAAGTATTTGTTCTTTTGGATGACTTTTAGCATATTTCCATTCTTTAGGCAGTTCTAGATTTTCTATAATGTTTTCTTTTGAAGTCACATTATTATCTTCTTCTTTTATTTCAAGATCTTCATCTTTTTGTGGAATATCTTCTTTTTCATCATTCTTTATTTTCTTTTCATAATTATTTGATTCATCAAATGTTATGTGTATTGATTCAATGATAGTAAGAGTTCTTCTATTATAAACTCTATAAGCTTTGCTATTTGTAGAATAGCCTAAAAAAATACCTTCATCAGATTTTGCATCAAACTTTCCTAAATCATCTTTAGTGTTAAGAATGAAACATTTACATCCAAATACATGAAAGTAAGAGATATTAGGTTTGCTTCCTTTCCATAGTTCATACGGTGTTTTATCTATAATTGATCTTATAGATACCCTATTTATAATACAACATGCTGTATTTATAGCTTCAACCCAAAAGTATTTAGATAGGTTATTTTCGTTTATCATTATTCTAACCATCTCTTGTAGAGTTCTATTTTTTATTTCTACAACTCCATTTTGTTGTGGAGTTCTAGGTGCTGAGAAATTATGGTTTATTCCATATTCATTACAGAATTTATCAACCTCTTTGTTTCTAAACTCCTTACCTTGACCACTTCTAAAACTTGTTACATTATAGCCCTTTTCATTTTGTAATTTCTTACATAAGGTGATTGACATGTCACAAGCTTCATCTTTATTTGTTAGGAATAATACCCAAGTGAATCTTGAATAATCATTCACTATTACAAAAACATATTGTTTTCCTCCTAGGCTTAAGGTTCTAGTTGGGCCGAATAAGTCTAGGTGTAATAGTTCTAGGGGTCTTTTAGTAGATATATACTTTTTTTCTTTTTAAAGCTTGTTTTAACTTGCTTTTCCTTTTGGCATGCGTCACACATCTTATCTTTTATGAATTTGGTATTTGATAATCCTTTTACAAGATTTTTCTTTGATAATTTGGATAATAAGTCCATGCCAGCATGTCCTAACTTCCTATGCGATAGCCAACTTATTTCATTCATGGCTGCCAAACAGGTAATGTTTTGATTCATTAGATTCTCAAGGTTTATACAATAAACATTATTTATCCTTAGAGCTATAAACAAGATTTTATTTTCTTTGGGATTTTGAATAACACATTTTTCTTTCTTAAAGGTTATTTCAAACCCTTTGTCACTTAATTGGCTAATGCTTAAAAGATTGTGTTTTAAACCTTCTACTAATAATACATTATCAATAGTAATAGAAGGTTCTTTACCTATTCTCCTGATGCCAATGATCTTACCTTTGGCATTATCGCCGAAGGTGACATATCCTCTATCCTTTTGTTTTAGAGAGGAAAACTTGGTCTTATCACCAATTATGTGTCTTGAACACCCGCTGTCCAAGTACTACTTGTCCATTGATGATGTTGTCCTAAAACATACCTACAATGGAGGATTCATTGTGTTAGTCTTTGGAACCCAAATCCTTTTAACTTTCTTTGTTTTGTTGTTAGTTCCATTATTAACTTTTCATTCTCTTTGTACTTTAACATACTTCCTTTTTAGTGGGCAATCGAACATTACGTGACCTTTAGTCTTGCACATATAGCAAGTAGTGTGTTCATGTTTGTTGTTTGAGGAAGTGCTAGCATAGTGCTTGGCTTTCTTGACGGAGTATTGCATGTATAATTTTTTATTCTTTTTGTTTATTTTACCATTGTAACCTATTCCTTCTTTATTCACATGTAGCCTTTGCTGTCCAATCATTTTTTTCAAAATTATCTTTACCTTTTGTAAAATTATATATAATTTTTTCTTTATCTTCTACTGATTTCTTTAGTTTATTTATTTCTAGATCCTTTCTATTCAAGTTTTCTTTATGAGTTTTGCCTAATTCTTAAGTTACTTTACTTACTTCCTCCTCTAACTTCTCAATACAAAAATATTTTTCTCTTTCAATTGTTTTAAATAATTCAAGTTGCTTCAATAGTTCTTTATTTTGTTCCTTCAAGGTTATATTTTTTTTGGAAATTTTTATGAATCTTTTATGTAAGGAAAATAATTCAGCTTGTAATTCTTTGTATGAGGGCATACTTTCACATGACTCGTCACAAGATTCATTGCAAGATTCTGTTGAAGAGTAGTAAGATTTTACCTCTTCAGCATTCGCCATGAAGCATACGTTTGCCATCTCTTGTCCACTTGATTCATTTTCTATTTCTCTGGAGCTTGAGTCATCCCAAGTAGCCTTCATAGCTTCCTTCTTTTTCTTCTTATCTTTCTTGAGCAATGGGCAGTCCGATTTGATATCTCCTGGCTTCTTACAATGATAACATATAGGAGGTTCACTTTTACTTTTCTTTTCTTTTCTGCTTGATTCTCCTTTTTCAATTTTCCTTTTGTTGAACTTCTTAGGAAATCTTTTATTCCTTCTATAAAACTTTCCTAGTCTCTTAGTGATGAATGCTAATTCGTCTTGATCTAAGTCACTTGTTTCACTTTCTTCCTCACTTGAGCTGTGGCTTGATGCTTTTAGTGCAATAGAATTTTTATGCTTTGGTTCAGGATTTCTTTCTTTTAGAGCCATTTCATAGGTAAGGAGTGAACATATGAGTTCATCTAAGGAGGTGGTCTTAAGGTTTCTTCCTTCAGTAATTGTTGTGGCCTTAGGTTCCCATATGGAGGGAAGGCCTCTCAAGATTTTCCTAATCATTTCGTAGGTGGTATAAGTTTTTCCTAAGGCACTTAAGGAATTGATTATGTGGGTGAATCTTTTGTACATACTTGATATGGTTTCATCTTAACTCATCTTGAATGCTTCATATTCGCTTGTTAACATGTCTATCCTATTGTCCCTTACATCAATAGTTCCTTCATATGTAACTTCTAATTTGTCCCATATTTCTTTAGCCGTTTTACAAGCCATGACCCTATTGAATTCGTTAGCGTCTAAAGCATAATACAAAGCATTTATAGCACTTGAGTTTATTTGAAGCATTTTATAATTTCAATCAATCATATCCTTTTTCTCTTTTGGAATTTGTTTTCCATCTAATACCTTGGTGGGAATAAGGTCTCCATCCATAACTACTTCCCATGCTTTCCAATCCATGTGTTGGAGGTAGATTTGCATTCTCTTTTTCCAAAATGTGTAGTTGTGTCCACAAAAGATTGGTGGACGAGTTAAGGATTGGCCCTCTTCAATTCAGTTTATACTTGAAATTTACTTGAAGTACTTACATACAAACATCCTTAAAAATTTATTCCTTTGATCTTCAAGTAAGTCCTTATTCTTCCATCATCTTTGAGTTTTTGATCTTTTCTTTGAGCTTTCATCAAATTATCTTTAATCCTCATACTCTTCAGGACCTTTTTTGATCAATAAATTTTATCATCCTTTTGAACTTTGTTGCTACCTTTAAGCCTTGCTTTTTTCCTAAAAAACTTTCACTTAAACCATATTAAACACATCATGATTTGTTATCATCAAAATAATAATTGTAAGCCTTGTTAGGCCAACATGATTTTTCACTACCATGCTCAACATGCTCAAAATTCAATATCTTGCTCTCAATCATGCCAAAATTTTTGCTCAAATACTACTCTCCCTTGTGACATCAATCAAAAAGGGTAAAGATTCAAATGAACATATGATCACACACTTCTCAATCATGCCAAAATTCAATATCATATTTCATATTGGGCATTCTTATTTCATATGTGTTGCGAGATCTTAGAATTTTCAGTCATGCATATGGTGCCCAACATTCATATTTGTGAAAGATACTTAAAAAAATTACATTTGTCATGCATAATGCATCATTCAAATACCAAGATCATGACAATATTACCAATTCTCATAATTATGTTTTATTGCTCAAAAATCAAGTGATATATTCATGAATACCAATATACATCTTAGATATTCATGTTGAACTTTTATCATGCACCTCCCATAGATGCCAATTTTTCATTTATTCGTATGATCATAAGCATACATGGTCAAGACATTTCCAAAAAAAAATCATGTTTCATACTTAATAACTTTATGCTCAGATTTTCAAAATACCAATTTCAAGATACCAATTTTTCAAACATCCACATGTAGCATGCTGCATATCACATATCATGAGCCTATTTTTCAAGCAACAAGGAAGGCAATCCAAGATAAGTGTTGTATTATACAACTCAACAAAGTACATGCCAAAACAAACTTAGATCACACAAAAAAACAAACCCTAAGTTAGTTAACTAACAACTTTAAACAAGTCTTGGGTTGCTCTGTCAATCAGTCGGCTGACCTTAGTGTCAGTTGGTTGACTGCTCTCGTGTCCAGGGTAATGTACCTCAGTCAGTTAGCTGACCTTAGGGTTAGTTGGCTAACTGGCCTCCATTCCAAAAAGCACTTCAGTTAGTCAGATGACCTTAGAGTTAGTTGGCTGACTGTGGATTTTTCTTTAAGTCTTGTCCTTTTAGTTTGTTTCTATATTATGTAGTAGACCAAGCTCTCTTCTAATGGTTATAAATCTATCTTATGAGAGTGGCTTAGTAAAGATATCAACCCATTGATCATTTGTATTGATGAATTCTAGAATAATGTCTTCTTTTTTAACATGATCTCTTAGGAAGTGGTGTCTTATGTCAATATGCTTTGTTCTTGAGTGTGAAATAGGATTTTTAGATATGTTAATCGCACTCATATTATTACACTTAATTGGTACAGTTGTCAAGTAGTATAAGCAAAGATTAATTATAAGCAATCATTTTTGAATCTTTAGAATAATTATATTGGATATTGATTAATTTATTTCTAACATGCAACCAGTATAATCATCCCTATAGACCACAAATGCATCAGAAATTAGATTTTAAGGCGTACACTAGTTCTTATATACCTGAGAAAAATCCATACTTGTATGCATAAAAAAACACAAGTTCAACATGATAAATGCATTAAAAAAGGGACAAATTTTAGCCAATGGTGCCGCTACAGTTGGCGGTGAACTCACTTAGGGAAAAAATGTATAGTCGGGTTTATTGTCTTCATAATATTGGCCTTTATCATATTTTTTCCATAGAATATCTATTCATAGAGCTTTAAGAGCAGGATATGATGTTCAAGGTTTTCTAAAGAGCCTCAATACTCAAAAAGTGAAATATGATGCAAATGAGTCCTTAAGATATTTAAATCTATGCTTTTTCTCAAAGGATGGAGCTTAGCTCCCCTAAATGCACATATAAAAGCATTTTGAGCTAAGGATGAAGTTTACTAATCAAAACATTCATCATTCAATCATCCTTCATAGGAATTTCAGCATGCAGTATATTATAAACATTTAGTACAAAGTTACTGCACATTGCATCCCATTCAGAACTCGGTAGCCAACAAAATTATACTCAAATAATCATGCAATAGTAATGTAGTTCATATAGGTATGCACCAAAAGCTTGGTTGTTTCTACAGCATGCAATTCACAAAGTCTGCATAATCTATGCAGATGGCGTTTAGATCAATTAGCATGCAACAACCCATCTTTCTATCAGCATGCAGATGGTAACAATTCAGTATAATCAATAGCAGTTCAGAATACTAGATATTAACCATCCATCAAAGAAATTTAATCATTTGGTACATAATGGATAATAAGCTGCAATGTTGTTCTCATAAAGGCATATAGGCATAAAATATGATCATAAGAGCATTTAATATATATATATATATATATATATATAGCCATGAAATGACAAAGAGAAATACTCCCCCTCAGTTATGCACTTTACTCATCATCTTGTGCCTTTGTCATCTTTTCATACTTCAAAATTTTAGCCAAGTGCCTTAAATTTTCAATGATTTGAACTTGCCTTTAGAAGCTTAGGCTCGTAGGACCAAAAATTCCTAAACAATGTCCCTTCAGTGTAATAGGCCAATTTTTCAGAATATGAAGGGCACAAGGTTCAAATGGCTTTCCATTTTAACAGGTCGTGCCTAGGTTTCCTTTGAAATTTATGCCTTCATCTAGATTGAAACCTAATGCAACCAATTTAACCATTCAACACCATTAAAAGAATATAAAGCTCTAATGGATTTTATTTTTATTTGAGAGCTTATGAAAGGAGATCGAATAAATACTCTTAAAAGTTAAATCACTAATAAGTTCAGAAGAGTATTTAGGAGAAGCAGGACATTATTCAAGATAGACAAGCTAAAGATTATGTCCTCACTATTTTGGCAAAGAGCGTTTAAAAGAATATGAATCTTTCTTAAACAAAGCTCTTTGGTGATTTCTAATTTATCACTATTGGAATGCATCCCCTAGATATGATCACAATCTTGAGCAAGGATACAAACTAATGAATGGATGATACTTTACCAGATATGATCGTGGAATGGTAAAGTTTTCCTATGGAGGAGATGGATTTAGCATGAACAAGAATTAGGGAATTCTTGCATTTTAAGTAAAAAAGGGAATATTTTAATTTGACAATAAAACTTGAATCCCTTAGTGGATCCCTCTTAACTTGATTATAAAAGGATGTCTTTAAACAAGCACTTTAATAGATTAGGAATTTATGATAAACAGTGCTTATGACCTGAGTGATGACTAAATTTTCATCAAGGATTTTATGTTCACAAATGAGTTTAGGAATAAAGGATATGTAGTATAAGATTGGTTTCCTAAAGCTCCATTCTATGTGATGGACAAAGTATGTTTAACTTTAGATATTCATATTTAAGCAGGAGTTAAGCATTATGAATCATTTATCAAGTAAAAATGTCTTTGTCCATTTCAAAGTGGATTTTACTCAATCATGCTTTTGACATATTATTCAAGATATGATGATTTATATTTTCCATATAAAAAATTATAGGTTTTGGAAATTTTACTCAATTAAGCCCTTAACCTTGGAACATTTAAGAGGAATGAGGTGAATTGTGTGGAGACCAACATCCCATTCAAGCAGAGATTGACTCATTCCTTTTCAGTTCAAAGTTAGCATGCTATAGCCAATATTTTCATATTTTACCCAATCATTATGATATATGTTAAGTGGTCAGATTGGATACATCACTAAATTTTAATATTGGCTTGATTCTCTAAGATTCTTAGTATAACAACAGTGTATACTAGGATTTGATATTTTAGACACAGACCACTTCCCAAGCATTTAGATATCACTATCCCCTTTTATAATGCATCCTAACATCTAAGGAAGAATTGATCTAAACCATTATGTAATTCCTATTGAAGTCTCTTCTTCCATTGGTTGTGAGGGGTTTGCTTTCTTGACAACCCATACCATTTTTCTTGCTTTGCTTTTGACACCTTTAAATAGACAAGAATATTGAATGTGCCCTTTCTTTTCACAGTATAAACAAGTTTAGTATATATGTGAAGGACTATGTTTATTTATTCTATTTTTACTTGATGAGGCATAAAAATGACTGAGATTTATATGAGTTCAAATATTTTTTTAAAAGATTTTTCTTTTCAACTCCTAAGGATTTATTTGAACCATTCTTCTCACTTTTAGCTTTGGTTGTTATTTTAGAATGATTTTCTATTTTTCTCTCCAAGCATGTTATTTTCAAAATCTTCTCAATCTTTTTCTTCTTTAGGATGGCATGATAATTTTTTAATTCTTCTAATTGTTTTGTTAGCCTTTTATTCTCATTTTTCAATAATGTTTTCTTCTTAGACATCCTAACTAGAAACTTGTGCATTTTAAGTAAAGCATTTTCTAGTTCCCCATTGATGAGTCCCTAAAATGCATGATTTTATTCCCTCAATTACCTTTGTTTATCCTCTTTCATCTTGTATGTAACCCTTTGTTATCATGTTTTGGAGTCACGCAAGGTTTATTCGTGTTTCAAGGAAAACAAGTTAAAACCAAGGAGTTAGACAACATGAGAAGCCAAGGGAGAATTTGGAAGACTTAAAGCTCAAATCAGATGATCAACCAATTCCTTAGAGCCTTGAATGATTAAAGGAAGAAATATATTGTTCAACCATGGGGTGCGAATAGCTAACTCAAGGGTGACTAAGGCTGCAGCTGAAGACTCCAAGGTTCAAGCTTGAAGCTAAACAACTACAGGGTTTGACCAAGTCCTTGGCACAGCAACCCTCTGGGGCAATGAGGTCCAAAGACTGAAACTAACTAAGACAAAATTATCAAGAATATCGACCAAGTCTTTGACCAGAGAGACCACTACGAGCTACTATGTCGAGTTCTTGAGATTTCCTGAAGTATGAGTTCCTACAAGCCTTGACCATCAACTCGACCAATAAAGACCCAATGGTGCGACTATGTCAAGAGGAGCCGAATTCAAATCCGTGATTTCTCAAGACCTTCGACCAGGGCGCAACCGAGGAAGAACATGGGGGCGACATAGTCGATGACGATGATCTACATTGCGAGATACTTGCAAAAGTTTCCCTTTTTGAATTTCAAATCTTGTAAACCCTAATGGGTACATATAGTAGCTTCGAAAATGAGCTCAGGGTTCCTCTTTAGCTAATTTTGGATTTGTGTGAGACCTAAAACGCCATTGAGAACCAACCTTAGGATAGATTTACTTACTTTCATTTACATTTATGTTCTGATTTTTGATTGTATTTCTAGCATTAGTGACAGATGCTTTGATTGTAATAGAATGATCTTTTACATGCTTTCCTTTACTTGCTTTTGATTTACTGCTTTCTTTACTACTTTGATTTATTGCTTTGATTGTGATGAAGCCTTACATGATAGGATAGCACTACTACTAATTCGATTAGATATACATATAAGGCTACAGAAATTGTGAAGGTGTGCGTGATTGTTGAGATAAAGTCTACTCCGGTTCTCGACCGTGCTCTGAACGGTTGGTGCACCCTTGCTACCCTATGCCATTGAACGACCCTATCTCGTTTAGCCTGATTTTCAGGTTAGTGCTAATACTTTGTGCTCGACACATACACCTCGCCGTCTTGCATCCAGTTTCTGAATGTACAGACGACGCAATTCATGATCAAGACTTCCATCATCTCGATCTTGTCCACCTTCTATAGGAATTCTTTTAAAAACCCTTATTAGAATCTTGATGAATTTCTTGACATATGCTCCTCCATATGAATACATAACTTTGATGATGATGCCCTTCACCTAAGGCTTTTCCCATTCTCATTGAAGGATAAGGCTAAATATTGGTTGACGTCCGTAAAGCCGAACTCAGTTACAACCTAGGCCACCATGCAGCATGAGTTTTTAAAGAAGTACTTCCTAATTGGGAAGACTAACCAGTTGTGAAGGGAAATCATGAGTTTCTCCCAATTGGATGGGGAACTATTCTTCAAGACCTGGGAGCACTTCAGGGACTTACTCCGTAAATTCCTGCACCATCAGGTACCTAAGTGGGAATTAGGTCAAACCTTCTATGAAGGATTGGATGAAAGAGATAGGTTGATGGTATATGCATCGAGTGGAGGTACTTTCCTCACCAAACACGAGAATGAGGCCTAGAGAACCTCACTAAAAATTATTAGTAGCATACTGTTACTACTCGTCGACCCTCCACCCCATCCACTTCCAAACCTAAAGGAGTTTACGAGCTGGCTGCAGGCTATGACCTTGCACCCACTTTGCAGACAATAGTTCAAAAACTAGATTGATTCTTGTCCTCAAGACAGCAACAAGTAATGTGTGTAGAGGTGTGCACCATTTGTTCTGACCCTTCCCATTCTTGCTACAATTGCCCCCACACACCATCTCAACCTAAGTTTATGCAGGAAGAAATAAAGGCTACCCACAATTGGTATGATAAGACATCAAACGACCCCTATTCTAACACATACAATCCTGGGTGAAAATAGCATTCTATTTTCTCTTGGAGGCCACAAGCTCTGGGCTTTTGAGCCGAAAGACCTCAATTCTCACCCAATGCTCCACCCCCTCCCCCCATATTAGAACCCTTAGAATCCTCTCATCACTACCCTTAGACCATCTTCATATCAAAACCTAGCTCCTCCACATCCCACAAATGATTTCTTCCAAGAGACTATATTAAAAACCCTCAACAGCATTGAGGCTGATCGACAAGTAGATCAGTAACTCCTCCACTCTCACTTATAATCAATTACCAAGCTAGAGGCCACCATGGAGCAACTAGCGACCTCTTTAACTAGGAGAAACGAAGGCATGTTGCCAAGTCTACCTTCAATGAATCCTAAGGGCCAATACAGGGTGGATTGTAAGTCAGCAGATGGGCATGCATCATACAATGCGCAAGCCCGGGCTATTACCATTATTTGGAGTGGTAAGGAGGTTAATAACAGGGTCATAGGAAACTTAGAACATGAAAAAAGTAGGGAGAAGACGAGGATTGAAACTGAAGAGGAGCCATGTGCTCCTCCATCTTCCAACCCAATAAATGATATCGAGATACCTACCCTCGCTAAGAGTGGAGCACTTTCCCCATTATATTCCTAAAGTACCTTACCCAATAGCTCGTCTTGCTCCCTCAAAATCTAAGAAGGAGACTACCACTGAGTCCATTATGGACATATTTCGACAAGTTAGGGTCAATATCCCTTTCTTAAATGTTATAAAACAAGTGCTTGCGTACGCTAAATTCCTTAAGGACTTGTGCACATAGAAGCGAAAGTCGAGGGTGCATATGAATAAGCAATTTAGATTGACCGAGCATGCGAACTCCATTCTCTTAGGTCACCTCTCTTCTAAATTAAAAGACCCTAACGCTCCAACTATTTCATGTGTAATAGGCTTGATAGGGCTCTTTTGGACCTAGAAGCAAGTATGAACCTTTTGCATACTTAGTCTTCAAGAAATTTAATCTAGGAGAGCTGAAGCCCACCTCGGTTACCTTGAACTTTGTTGATCGATCCATCAAGAGACCTCGGGGTGTAATTGAAGACATCTTGGTTAAGGTCGAAGAGTTCTACTATCCAGTCGATTTCATAGTCTTGGATATGGAACCTTCTGACCCTACCAAAGACTAGATCCCTATCCTATTAGGATGACCTTTCTTAGTCATGGCTAATGCTTGCATTCAATGTAGGTCAGGGATTATGGATGCGTCCTTTGGTAATATGCAGCTTCGGCTGAACGTATTTCATACTTCTCAACATCCACTTAATTATGTCCAAGCTATGGACGTTGGTATGATAGATGAATGTGTTGAGGACGTAAACCCCTTAATTCAATGGTGAAATCCTTTAGGGGAAGTATTTTAGCTCGAGGACACATCCACGACTAAACTGGATGATCCATATAAGAAGATTCTTTCAATTCGTGACACGGTCTCTAGCTTATAGGGAAGCATTTGGGTAAGTAAGATCTGGTTCATTGAAGAAATGGGTGAAGATACACTTGTTATCAAACCCAAGTGAGTTTGGATGGAGTGTTTACAGAGTCTGGCTAAAGACGTTAAACTTAGTGCTTTCAGGAGGCAACCCGAGTATTTTCTTTTTCCTTTCCATTCTATAGGATGTAAATTATAATGTAAATAGGGTTAGAGTTTGTAGGATAGGTTGTAAGCCAGTTGAGGGTATGACTAGGACGCGACCAGCATGCCAAGTGCAACCTGGTCATTGCCCTGAAAGAAAGATGACCTTTTAGAATACAGAGAGGATCAACCATGGGCGTGACCAGCTTTAGAGTTGGAGAGACCTAGTCAAGAATATAAAAATTCGATTGAGAACCTTTTTTCCCTGACAATCTTTCACTTCCAAAACTCCCTCCCTCTCAGCCATACCTTGTCACACCCACTCCATACTGTGTCACCCAGCCTTTGTCCATCTCTTCCAAGTCTCAAAAAACCTTTGGCGACCACTCTAGTGAGACTTAGCTCTAATTACGACCTCCCTTGTACGTGGACCTTGCCTAGCAAAGCTTCTAGGGTTTCTGTGTCTCGAAAAATGCCTCACCGACCATTGACCAGGGCTGCTTCTATAACGACCCAAAAAATTGTTACTATTTAAAATAATAAGAAGTATAGAAGGGAAAGAAAAATTTTTTTTAAAGGTGATAGCGAGCAATCATCAACGAACCAACTGGTCTCATCAACGAGTGTTCTGTCTCAGCTCATCAATGGGGGCACATGTCTCATCAATGAGGAATTATCGAAAGCGATTTTCACATGACTGAAATTCATTGACGAGTTTGCTGTTTCATTGTTGAACTGTGTACTAGGACTCGTTGACGAGTCCACGTTTCTCGTCGACGAACCCCTGCCTATAAATAGCAAATTCTTTTATTTCACCGCGAAATATGTTGCATGAATTCCTCTCTCTCACTAGAATTCAGCCCTACTACCTTCTCTCTTCGATTCCGGGTCGAATTTAGCTCAGTTTGACGATCAGAAGCTACCATGAGACTAATGGGAAGATTCTCTACAATATAGGCAAAGCAGATCTTCGATTTGAGAAGTTTAGGAAACATCCCAAAACCAGGGTAAGTAAAATAATTTAAGGTATTATTATTATTATTTTGAGGTATTTGGAGTCTAGGAAGTATTATAAGGGTGTTTAACTAAGATTTGAGAAATTTGGAATTTTTGGAATATAGGATCTCATTTTGTTGATTTTAGGCTGAATCCCGAGGAACAGGTAAGGGGAAATATTTTATAATAGCTTTTTAATAATTTTAAACAACTAATTTCAGGTATAAATTTCTACATATCCAGGTATAATTTTTCTAAATCATGCTGGTGTTGAAAATGTTGCTTTTAGATAGATAAATTATATTGGCAAAAAAATTGTGTGGTTGAAACCATTTTTGATAATTAAATGATTGTGAGTAATGTGGAATGATAAATCATTGAGACTACGAATATTATTTGAGGTATTTTCTCGTGGACGAGACACGTCCTCGTCGGTGAGACCCTCATGTGTTCTGGTCAACGAATCCTCTATGTTCGTCGACGAGGCCCTCTTTCATTTTCTTTTTCTTTTATTATTTAAATACTATAATTTCTCTGGGTCATTGCATAGGAGGTAGTGCCTCAAATTACATTGTCAGTGGATCGGCCGAGGGAGACTAGGTTGTGACTAGGGCTAGTTTTTGGGACCTCTCTATTATATGTTTTGTCTATGTAGTCTTTTCTTAGACGTCCCCATGTTTTTGCAAGGCAGTCCCAATGTTTGTAATATCTTTATATACACTATACTATCTATGGTATCAATGAAATTACATGGTGTTTTTAGAATTGTCTTTTGTGCTACAGTGTATTATTGCATGCTTGCTATTTTTGGATTCTGTGTTCTTCCATATGCAGGTACATTGTTTGACTTAACTACACCATGCAGTGTTTTTCTTCCCCTCTTTCTTTCCACACTTCTGTGAGGACACTTAAGTTTTAAGTTGGGGGTAGGGGGTAACACACTGCACGACACATTTCAACTCATAAAATTTCAAAATTTATGTGAACACTGTGTATTATATGCCATGTTAACATCTATTATACCCTTTACATGCTTCTATATAACCGAGATGTTACATGCACCTGGGAAGTGATCTCGAAATCTATCATGTGCGGACTCCCCTCTGAAATAGGTGCATCCCTCAGCTTGACCATCCGTGCCTAATTTCAATCATGAAAATGATAAAAAGGAATAAGTAAGACTACAACTTTGGTGTTTTGAATAAATTAATAAACTAAATGTTTTGCTTCACTTACATGTCAATCCTACGCACCCTCGCATCACTCCCCCGATCGTCGTTGGTGTGTTCTCTAATACAAATCTGGCAGCGGCTCCTCTATGCTAGTCTCAGGATCACGCTACATTATCATATAAGTCATCATTAGTATTATGTCATGTAATGGTCAGATAATTTTATATATAGTAATTACATGATGATTTACGAATAGCCTCGATCCACCGCAATGCATCGTAGGGAGTTTGTTGTGGTTCGCAGCATTTGTTTCACATATGACCTACAAGGAGGATGTAATGATGACATATTAGCGACATCATTGTGAAAAATTAGTGACTATAATACAAACACATCACCTGATTGCGCAGGTCGCGGAAATGGCGACACACCACGTCCCAATCTTGTTGGGATATCTTATGATATGGCCACCCTTCTGCTTCATCTCCCATCGCTCAAAAATGGGAGCGCATTTTCGAGCAATAGCTCTTTAATTTATTACACAATTGGACGTCGATAGCCCTCCTCACATGGTCATCCTCGAGGATGTCCATATCAAACTCCTCCTGCATATAAAGGTAATACAATTACAATGTTAGACAGTTGTTAATTGGCTAGTATATTAAAAGTAAAAAAAATATTTAAATTAAAAACAACTATATAGGGTTAGGGAACTTACCAAAATGCGCATGTAAAGAACCATGCGCTGCTCTTGAGTCACTTGGGGCCAGCTGAATGCAGTGACTGGAGCATACTGTCGGCATATAATGTCGAGCTCCCTCGTCCACGCGGTGCACCAATCGTTTAGCGAGGTGGTGTATCCTGGAGGAATGTTGATCCGAATTTGCTATTTAGTCCTATCCAGGTGCTTCTTCAGCGACATGTTCTTTGCTGCGCCACGGCCTGACCTAACCATGGACGTAGATGCTGAAAGTAGAGTTAATTTAATAACAACATTATAATCATTCACGTGAATAACTATCATCAACAGTTGACATATAAATAAATTAATCATATCCATACCAACACTGCTCATGACGGTCGGTAACTCACCCTGCGTGTCAGTCGCACTAGTGGTATCCATGTCTGACCAAGGTGCCGATGGCTCAGACAATGGTGCCATCGCATCAAGACCGATGGGGACCACCAGTCCTCAAGATGTCGGATCATCCTCATGCGATGTACTCACGTGCCTAAAAGGATTTCTCCAACGTCGGCTTCCTGGTGCCATATCTACAAATTAATAGAAAAATAAATATAAGAAGTACAAATTTTTAAGTTATTTACACATGTCGGTTACATAGTGACAAAAATAAACAAGTACATATATGAAGTATGAATATTAGATGGATGCAACATGCATCTATTTTTAAGTTATTTACATATGTCAAATACATAGTGACAAAAATAGACAAGTACATATATGAAGTACGAATATTAGATGGATGCAGCATACATCTATTTTTAAGTTATTTATACATGTCAGATACATAGTGACAAAAATAACATGCTTAACCCACTTTACATCCTCAATATCCGTATCATCCTCACTTTCTAAAGTGTCTTCCTCTTCACTACAGTACTTGACCCCTGTTTCATCTTCCCCATCAGTTTCCTCATCGTCGATGAAATGAAGGTCTATAGAAGGTTCAATTGTAATGTCAGCAGTCCCTACGTGTTCTGCCCTAGCACCATCCCTATGCAATGGTATAGGATCAGCGCCTTCTTTGACAACATCTATATCAGATTGCGCTGATGGGTGGAAAGATGGCTCATATTCTTGGAATGCAATCTCACTAGCACTTATCTCACTATCTGCCACTTCTGCAATAGCGTACAAACTTCGGGGAGGAATCTTTTGGGTCGCATGCCATTCACCCTTCAATTTGGTTTCTTTAAGGTAAAACACTTGTTCTGCCTGCGTCGTAATCACGAAAGGGTCATTTTGATACCAGGTCTGGTGAAGTAGGCATCAGTGTTTATCCCATTCTTTTTATTGCTGATGTCCCACCAGGTACACTTGAACAGGTGGACGACTCTATTTGCTCCATAGCTAAGCTCTATAATGTCATCCAACACACCAAAGTAGTCAATATCTTCATCTCCTTCTGTGCCTAGCGCCGCAACCCCACAATTTTGGGTTCTTCTATGCAATTCGAGGGACTTTGTATGAAATCGTAACCCATTGACAATGCAACCGCTGTAGCGGTTAGCTCGTTGATCAGGGCCACAGGCCAAAGCGTACAAATCTTTACTTGCTGTTACTTCCTTATTGTAAAACATGACTTTCATCTATTAAATAAACTGGAGTTTAGAAGAATACCGCCAATAGTGAAAACATACATTGCTTCTAACTAAAGCAGTTTTTGTTACTTACACGACTCCCAAACCAATTGATAAATTCCTTCTTATGTCTTTCGTCAACATTCCATTCATTTTGGGCTAGGAGTTCAGCTTTATGTTCGCTATATGCAACAGTAGTACATGTTAATGTCAAGTAAGTATATAATTATGCATATGTAAATACAATGCAAAGTAAGGAGTTTGGAACCACGTACTCGATATATGGAACAGTTTCATTATAATTGTTGAGGACGTAAAAATAAGCCTTTTCTAGGTCGTCCATATCAATGAAATCATAAACTCATGCACCGAGAGGCCAAACATTTTCTTGAAATATAGAGCTCCTGGGTTCTTCATCTTCGGCATTAATAGCATGAACGTCTGCATTTCGCTCATCATGACTGAACATTGTGTCGATATCATGTAGATACATTGAGCAAAATGAAAGGCATTCACTGTCAATGTATGCCTCAATGATTGAACCTTCCGGTTGTGCCTTATTGCACATGTACCCCTTCAAAGTGAACAAGAACCAATGCATTTTACGTAACATTATAGACTTGTAGAAAAAAATTCAAATAGGGAAATCACGTAACCATTATACAAGGAATTTATACTTTACTTCTCAATAGGATACATCCAACGATATTGAACTGGTCCTCCAATTATGGCCTCCCTTGGTAAATGGACAGCTTGGTGGATCATCACATTGAAGAATGCAGGTGGAAAAATTTTCTCTAGCTTGCATAGTATGATCACGATGTCATCCTCTAACCATTCAAGTACGTTTACGCTTAATTTTTTTTAGCACAACTTCCGAAAAAAGAATCCCAACTCAATCAGCACTGAGGGAACATCTTCAGTCAAGTGTCCACGAAGGAAAAAGGGTAGAATCCGTTGTAGAAGGACGTGATAGTCATGACTTTTCATTACTAGCATCTTCCCTTCCTTCGTGTTTATGCATCGAGCTATGTTCGATGCATATCCATCAGGGAACTTCATTGATTTCAACCATTCAAAGAATTTATTCTTCTCATCCTTCGAAAATGTGTAACAAGCTAATGGCATGAGAATTTTGTCCCCATCACGAAATAGGTGCAGCTCAGGTCGTATTCCCATGTCTTCTATATCTTGGCGAGCATTTTCGGTGTCCTTTGTCTTCCCATTTATATTAAGCAATGTACCAATAACATTCTCACAAATGTTCTTCTCGATGTGCATGACATCCAAGTTGTGGCGTAGTAGAAGATCTTTCCAGTATGGCAACTCGAAGAAGATGCTTCTCTTTGTCTAATTCAACTCCCACTCAGTGCGTTTTCTTTTTCTACTGGTCAGTGGTTTCCCAAATTTCACATCTCCGATCAACCTTAGCTAGTTTAATATCTCTTCCCCACTTAGCCGCTTTGGCGGCGACCTTCGTTCAGGTTTTCCATTAAAGCTTCTGACGCCACAAGTCTTCCAAGGATGTCCAGTTCATAGAAAATGGTGATGACACATAAAGCATAACTTGTGGCCATGCTTCAAGGATAAGGACCCAACATCCTTGTTACATACTGGGCATGCTAAGTAACCTTTTGTGCTCCAACCTGATAGGTTGCCGTATACGAGGAATCATTAATTGTCCACAACACTGCAGCATGCATCCGAAATGTTGTCCCTATTTCCGCATCAAATGTCTCCACTCCTTTTTCCCATAATTCTTTCAATTCGTCAATTAAGGGATGCAAGTAAACATCAATATCATTACTATGTGCTCTCGGTCCGGGAATCAGCAGAGACATATAAATGAAAGGTTCTTTCATACATCGCCATGGCATCATCATAACTGGCCACATGCTATATGGGTTGATCATATTACCGAAAGGATTGAACCCATCTAAAGCAAGGCCAAGTCTGATGTTGCGAGGATCACTAGCAAACCACAGATGCATTTTATCAAATTCGTCCCAAGCTTTGGAGTCCGTTGGATGGCTAAGGGTGTTTCCATCTTGAAGACATTTCTCTTGATGCCATCTCATATCTGTATTAGTCTTTTTGCACATATGCAATCGTTGTAGCTACGGGATTAATGGACAATATTACAAAACTTTTTTGGGAATCTTTTTACCCTTTTTTCGATTAGTTGTATATCTCGGTTCACCACATTCTGGGCACTCGTTCGCATTGTCATGTTCACCATAAAAGAGTGCACAATCATACTTACACGCATGTATTAGAGTGTAACCGAGACCCAATTCACACATGTATGTCTTCCCTTCGTAAATTTGGGAAGTGTTTCACCCTCTAGCAGGCTTAAATGCATGTTGAATGAGCTCTGAGATAACCCATGCATTGTCCTTGCATAAAGCAACTTTATCAGAAACTCTAATTTTGAGAACTTTCTACAGATTGGATATAGGGGTACCCGTGCATCCCTCATGAGATTAGCAAATGGTTTACCGAGTCGATTAAACGTACTAGGATCACAAGGTATGGTACCCGCTGAAGTAGTTTCATCACCAGTACGTGACACACTGACATCACCCGTGTCCACTGCAATCCCCCTTTGCAATTCACCTAACATTTCGATTAACCCTTCCAAACGTGTATCACCACCTACTATATTTGCCCCCTCATCTTCATCGTCATCATTATCGCTCTGAACTGCATAATCTTCACCGTGGAACACCCATCTTGTGTACCTTTTCTCCATTCCAAAGTCTAACAAATGTGAATGGACCAAATCAATGTGCTTGAATGTTATGTTTTGGCATTTCTTGCAAGGACACCTTATTCTACTAGCTCTGTCTGCACAAGGACGCACGAACTCTATGAAATCATGTACCCCTTTCACCTATTCTAGAAAAAACCTACCCTGAGCGTTCATCCAACTCTTATCCATGTTCATTAATTACCCTATAATATGTTCAAGTAAATGGTGTTCATTATATTCTCATAATGTTTATCATGCATGCATCGTAAATCCTACAATCAACCATCATACTCTAAAGGGTACGGATCCTATCCCATTCAGGAATGTTGCATTTACGTTGCGACCAATCGCTCAAATTCCTTCGTCGTAGTCGTTATAAATTTTAGAAGCATCTCCCCATTGCTCTCCAAGTACACAAGATGGGGAAAGTGAAAATTTTGCTTGTTTTCCCTCACTTACAAATTGTCACGACACCCTACTATACACCTAAAGAACACAAGTAGAGATGTGCTCGAAATATGTAATGACAATTGACAAAGCGTGAATGATGACAACAATGTAAATACAACTTCCTAAACTGTCCACATTGGACAATCCAAGAATGGTTGAAATATAAACATTACTAATCGTAAGTGAACCAAATAATTAACATGTTCAAGTGATTATTAGTCAACATAGTATGACTAATAATCAATTGAAATATGACAATTGATTTGTTTTACATGTACGATTAGGAATGAATGTATAGTAACCGTTCTTGGACGGGTCTAAGCTTCAATGAATACATGAAATAGCAGTAATTAATTTGGCATTTTACTTCGTATTCCATTTAACGAAATTTTGGTAGCACGCCGTCTGTAAATTGGACATTTCCCAAAAAATTCCTGCACTAAAACTTGATAGATTCAAGCAAAAAAATCACAATAATGCGCACCATGCAGATACTAGTGAGTTTGAGCATGCGAAAACCTAATTCCACTACCAGCATGCAATTCACAATGTTGAAAAACCTTAAAATTACAAAATCAAAAAATTCCACTCTCCCCAGCTGACCTAGCCAGCTGATGTAACCAAACTAGGTCTACTGTTCAAATTACTACTTATTTGGATCAGAACTTAACAATCCTGCTTAACTTTGTGCACATAGATGTGCCCCATCTAAAGAGTTTTTGCAAGCTACACTATTTTGGGCAACAAATCATCAGAATTATTCATAATGTGCATTGAGTTTGATACTTTAAAATTGATATAAATTTGAAAGTTTATCGTTCAATTGCGAGCATTGAACCAAATTTCAAGAAATATCCTCTTAAGCAATTTTTAAACCTCGTGAGGTTGTTTTCAAGGTCTATGAACCTATTTGTTTTACTATGTGAGGCATAACCTATTAATGCATACCTTCTAGCTTGAATTCACATATTAGGTCTTTAAAAGAGTAGATCGCCTTCAGTATGCTAGAAAACCATTCAATAGTTTTTATTTTCCATTTTTAGTTTCTTAAAAGAATTAAAAAAATGCTAACTCTTTTATTTCTAGGTTTCCAAATTATTAGAATATAGAAAATTATAAATTTTTTTTTAAATTTCCAAAAATCATATATAAATAATTAGAAATCAAGAAAATAAGAAAAAGATATTTTCCAACTTTGCTACGCAAATTTAGAAAATTGAAAAACAATATGGTATTTTTGTAATTATTTAAAATTTTTAAAAATGAAAAATAAAAGTTCTCCATGAGGGAATAGTGCCAAAACTTATTGTTTTTCAAATTTTTTATATAAATGTTAGAAAATAAAAAGTCATAATCAGGATTTTTTTTAATTACTTGAAAAAAAAACTAAAAATGAAAATAAAAATTGTCTCTCCCAACTAAACAGGTCCTAAGACTTTCTATTCTACCATTATAGTAGGGTTAAAAATTCCCACCCTTTCAATAATTCAAACCTTAGACCAGCATGGAAGTTCCAACTCCCAACCTTTTAACCTAAAAACACTCAAACTATTGTATTTACCAAATGAAGAAAAACTGGATTTTCCACTACCATAATGAATTCATGATATAAATTACGATTGAGAATGCAAGTGTTTAAGTTCCATGATTGCACTTCACATTTTAAAACTTAGGGAGTAGGGGCAATGGCATACCGAAAGATCTATAGTGGGATCAATAAAAATTTTGTTGTATAAATAGTAGCATCCCTAGCAAGAGGGTTTGGACTCACAACTTAAGGCAAACTTTGTAAACAAACAAGAAAGATAGAGAACACAAAGTCAAGATTCCTAAAGGGCTCAACTAGTAATATTTGATGTAAAAGGGATAGCCTAATTAAAGAAGCTTTGAGTTATACTTGAAAATTTTCAAATGAGTTCCCATTACTTTAGAATATTGGGAATAGTAAAACTTTCACCATGTATCACCCTAGAGGCCTAGAGAAAAATGATTTAGAGTGTGTGGCAAATTTACCACAAAAGAATCAAGCCCTAGCAAAATAAAATTATGAATATTAGTTCCTCTAAGGGAAAAATGGTGATTTATGGCTATGACATTTGTTCCATTGATAAATAATGACCAATGTACAAAAGAGAAATTATTGCAACAAGATGTTGGGAGAGAATGGTGTAGATTTAAAACAAAATGACAAGTTATAGCTAGATGTTATCTTCCTACATTTTATTTCAGAAACTAATGCTTCCTCTGCATTATATGTAATGCGATCTATGGCTCCAAAGAGGCATTCCATTTGTTAAATTTTGACAATGTTATATTGGAGGTCTCGAATTAGAATCTTGTAGATAGATGTGAGTGTAGGATGGAAGATGGGCTACTGCTTGTTGTGTAGTCCATGTCTAATGGCCTCAACTTAAAATTAAACTTTAATATTTAAATGGAAGAGGAGTTGGTCCGTTATACCAACGCATAAAACATATAGAGATAATTGCAATTTTTTTCCTAATAGCATACTGGTTTAGATCTTTTTTCCTTTATGTTACATATAAATGCTATGCAAATTAGGAAACATTGGCTTACCTGATATCAAGTGGACAAGTGCCTTAAAAAAATTTTATGTTGCAGACCATATATAACTGATACTAATAATAAAGTGACATACACAACCATAACAATTAATGAAGACATTTGAATCAAAATAATTGAGTAGAATTTGTGAAACAATTAAACATACTAACCGAGAAAAAATAAATACCCAAAAATAGGATGATCATAGAAATTGAAAAAAAAAATTGCTTGAAAAGAAGTATGATTTGATTTAGTACAAAGGAAATAGAAACATAATGTTTTGAATTGGTTGCAGTTAGCAGCAATTCAATTCAACGATATATACAGTTGTGTTTGTAAAAATTTGTTCATGAGGGTGTTTGTATGTGTGCACCCAACCCATATAGGTTGCATCCCACATAGAGCCATTGAATTTGAGACTTTATCCACACTAAATTTAGACTATGAGTAGACTATAGAAAAGAAAAAGAAAGTTGAGGTAACCCTCAATTTCAAATGTCCCATTGAATTTTTCATGAATCACACAAAATTTATCAAAAATTTGAAATTTAAACTTGTTAAAATTTTGAAATTTAAACTTGTTAAAAATTTGAAACTTTTCATTAATTTAATGGAAGACAAAAAAATTGGAAACAGTTTCAAGATCATCCTCAGAAGCTGAGTACAAGTCCATGGCAGTGACAACCTATAAGCTAACTTGACTCAGATTTTTGCTCAATGATATGCAAGTTTCTACAGGACTTGAAAGGTTGCTATGTGATAATCAAGTTGCTCTCCACATAGTAGCAAACTCAGTATATCATGGCGTACCAAACATGTAAAACTTGATTGTATGTTGTAAGAGAAAAGATACAAGATGGTCAGATCATCACCGAATTTGTTCCATCTCATTTGCAACCGAAAAATGTTTTTACGAAAGCTCTTGGAGGAAATGTGTTTAAAGGATTAAGAACCAAGTTGTACTTGCTAGATATACATGCTCCAACTTGAGGGGGAGAGTTATGACTACATTAGCTTAATTTTAAAAATTGTGAGATATTATTTCATGTATATATTTAGGTGATTTGTAATCCCTTCAATTAAGGGAATTAGTTGAGATCTTTATTTTATTTTCCTGCAATTTAGGATGTTGATTTACTCTTGTAAACTTATATATAGCAATGAATTGGAAGACACAATTTTTTTCTGAAAACTTATTTTTATCAAGCGATGCCATAAAAACACCTCTTTTCTTCTTCTTCTTAATTTTTTTTAACTGTTAGGAAAATTTAAGAAAAAGTATTTAATCAGATCTACTTTGGATGCTCTTCACAAGTAAAAGTCAACTTGGATAAGCTCCTAACCCCTTACCCCTTTTATGGCTGGGAATGAATTAAGATGGTTACTAGCAAGTTACATATGGCAATCCAATTTTTGGCTAATATTGTCAAGTCAAACCAAACTAGATTTCTCATAGTTCAGGCCTCCCCACATTATCAGAATTCAGACATGAAAGACCGTTCTTTATTACAATCACAAAACCACAGCAAGATATATAGGATCATAGTTGAATCAAATCCTAAAGGGCTCAATTAGTAATGTTTGCAGGCTTTCCAAGATCCTTTCATATCTCCGCTGAAACACTTCGTTTACAGCAGCGACTTCGTCTTCGTCGGTGCCGAGATTTCTAAGAGAAGGCCGTCAGTCGGCTAGGAAGCGCGAGACTGGCAAAGGCGTCTGATAGGGGTCGCAACTCTGCTAGGGCTCCGACCAAGCCTGGGATGTCCGGCGAACAGCACATACCAGGCTGAGAGTAATGGGAGATTGGGAGAGAGGTTCGCGGGAGTAGGAGCCAGCTGAAGCAAGAGGCAAAAGTGAGGAGCAGGGGAAGTTTGGGAAAATATCCCGCGTGAGAGACTGGGAAAGTAGTTCGACGGGGGTCGCGACTCCGCTAGGGCTCCGACCAAGCCTGGGATGTCCGGCGAGAGCAGTGGGAGATTGGGAGAGAGGTTCGCAGGAGTAGGAGCCAGCTGAAGCAGGAGGCAAAAGCGAGTAGGGGAAGTGTGGGAAAAGATCTCGTGCGGAGAGATAAGGGTTTTGAGCGTTAGTGACGGTTTCAAAACCGTCACTACTACTCTCCGTCTAATTTTTTTTTAAAAAAAATGACATAACATTAGTAACGGTCCATAATTCGTCACTTATAATGGCCTATTAGTGACGAATCTAGAAAATCATCACTAATAATGGGCCAATAGTGACGAATTTAAAAATTTGTCACTAATACTCTAAAGTGAAAAATTTTTATTTTTTTTTAAAAATGGAAGCATTAGTGACGGTTGTCAAATCTGTCACTAATACTGTGAAGTAAAATTTTTTTATTTGTTTTTAAATGGAAGTATTAGTGACGGTTCTCAAATCCATCACTAATAATAGGCCAATAGTGACGAATTTAGAAATTTGTCACTTAAATTCGTCACTAATACCGTGACGTAAAAATTTTTATTTTTATTTTTAAAATGAAAGTATTAGTGACGGTTTTCAAATCCGTCACTAATAATGGGGTAATAGTGACGAATTTAAAAACTCATCACTAATACTGTAAAGAAAAATTTTTTAATTTTTTTTTAAAAGTAGAAGTATTAGTGACGATTCTCAAATCCATCACTAATAATGGGCTAATAGTGACGAATTTTAAAATTCGTCACTAATACTCTGAAGTAAATTTTTTTTTTAATTTTTTTAAATAATAGTAGTGACGATTATTTAATCGTCACTAATGTTTTCCTTTTAGTGACGGATTTAATTCGTCACTAATACCATAGAAATCATTACTATTATTTTCCTGGGATAAATTCTACGCGAGAAATATTTTTGCGCGATTTTTTCAGATTTTTAGTGACAAAACTATTAGTGACGAATTCAATTTCGTCACTAATAGTGCTGTATTAGTAACAGTTTCTAAAACCGTCACTAAGACCCTACTATTAGTGATGAATTTGAATCCGTCACTAATAGTTTCGTCACTAAAAACCAATTTTTTTGTAGTGATATATATGAATTTGTTATGCTCACTAACAATGTAGTGAGTTATTTGTGCTTAGTTTCACATAACATAACCTATGTACATATACAACACTCTATGCTGGTTGACTAGTGATTCGTTTGTGTTAATATGGTTATGCAAACTCTTCTATTCACATGGTACTTCATGAGGCTAAAAACACACTTCCACATGATTTGTAGAGCTTAGGGTTCTTTGAGACTACTAAGAGAACAACCGTGGCGACTATGACACCTTGTGAGGTACTATTGAGCCGTTCGTTCATTTTTTGAGTTGTTGATGTCAAACTCTGATTTTATAAAACTTAACTTTCCTTCTATTTTCTGGATTTCCTTTGCCCAACTAGTCTCAGTTCTTGCATTTGCTAGCCTAGAGGTGATATCTAGTGGGGAGATAGAAACCTAGGTCTTGTAGCCTACTCAAGACATGAAAATTGAGCCACCCCTAGATATAATCCAAATTCATGGATCTCTTTTCGAGCTTAATTCCTATTGGTGGTATGAAGATGATAAAAAGTTGTGAAAAATGTCCTTGCTAACCATGAATGAAAAATGATAAAAGGAATGAGCAGAAGAAAGAAAGAGAAATGAAAAACATATAGAATACCTGCTCTATATATACAAAAAGGTCAAGTTAGGGACACAACGCATGATTCTACACATATAAAGCTTCTTCAATTGTCTAATGCGTGTGACATATTCAAGCCTGGTTCATGAATAGGTTGATCTAGGGCAGTCTTGATTGGATGTGGCAAGAAGGTGAGAAGACGCTGGGGTGAAGGACTCGACACCTCTTAATAGGCTATATCCTATCCGTATGAGACTAGCTCACTCCATGTGTAACGTTAGTTCTTCAAATATATGAGATGTTTGATCATGACACTCTTCCTTACATATAAGAGTGAACCCATTTTCTTGAGTGACTTTGAGGGTATATTAGTGAGGCTGAGTCAAGATGACCGTTTTGTAGGTGTCCAAGGATACTTGAGTGTGACAAATCATACACCTTAAACATGCCTTATGATGTGGCCTATCCAAACTTGAATTTACATGATAATATTAACTTTGAATTGCAATCACTAGTTGATTCTCTGTGAGTTCTATTCTTGAGATGGATGTGCATTGTTGAGACTTGCATGAGTGAATTGTTGTGGAGTGTGTGGATAATGAAGTCATGTATGAAAAGGTATGTATGCAACTAGGTTATATTCTTGTATGTAAAATGGTATGACTATATTGCATGTAATCAATTTGATGTTCGCTGAGTTGATGTTCGTGGGTTCCGCCCTAGAAACCCTCATGAGACTATAACTTGTCCATTAGGGTCAACCTAGGGGTTTAAAGTGTTGTTGCATATGGTAAATGCAACCATGCTTCCCACAAAAATGGAGGTAGAGAGGATTTTCTTAGTTTTCTTAGTGTTGTTAGTTTTTTCTTTTTTCAAGGACAAGTAAAGTGTAAGTTAGGGATTGTGATGAGTCTCTAAAATGCATAATTTTAGGCCCTTAATTACCTTTGTTTATCCTATTTTTTCTTGTATGTAACCCTTTGTTATCATGTTTCAGAGTTATGCAAAGTTTGTTCATGTTTCAAGGAAAATAGGTTAAAACCAAGGAGTTAGGCAACACAAGAAGCCAAGAGAGTTGGAAGACTTAAAGCTCAAATCAGATGATCAACCAAGTCCCTAGAGCCTTGAATTATTAAAGGAAGAAAGATCTTGTTTGACCATGGGGCGCGAATAGCTAAGTCAGGGATGACCAAGGCGGCAGTTGAAGACTCCAAGGTTCAAGCCTAAACAAAAACAGCTGCAAGTTTTGACCAAGTCCTCGACACAATAACCCTTTGGGGTGATCAGGCCCAAAGACTGAAATTGACTAAGATAGAATTACCGAGAGTCTCCTCCAAGTCTTTGACTAGAGAGACCACTACAGGCGACTATGTCAAGTTCTTGAGATTTCCTGAAGTCTGAGATCCTGTAAGCCTTGACCATCAACTTGACCAATAAAGAACCAATGGTGCGACTATGTCGAGAGGAGCCAAATTCAAATCCCTACTTTCCAGGGAGTTTCGACCAAGGCGCAACCGAGGAAGAACATGGGGGCGACATGGTCGACGACGACGATCTATGTTATGAGACACTTGCATAAGTTTTCATTTTTGAATTTCAAATCTTGTAAACCCTAATAGGTATATATAGTAGCTTTGACAATGAGCTCAGGGTTCCTCTTTGGCCGATTTTGGGTTTGTGTGAGACCTAAAACGCCATTGAGAACCAACCTTAGGATATATTTACTTGCTTTCATTTACATTCCTATTCTGATCTTCGATGTATTTTTGGTGTTAGTGACAAACGTTTTGATTGCAATAGAATGATCTTTTACATGCTTTCCCTTTACTTGCTTTCAATTTACGGCTTTCTTTACTACTTTGATTTATTGCTTTGATTGTGATGAAGCCTTACAAGATAGGATAGCACTACTACTGACTCGATCAGATATATATACTAGGCTACAAACACTGCAGAGGTGCACGTGATTGTTGAGATAGGGTATACTCTGGTTCCTGACTGTGCTCTAGACAGTTGGTGCACCCTTGCTACCTTATGCCCTCGAACGACCCTCACCTGTTTAGCCTGATTTTTGGGTTAGTACTAATACGTATAGCTAGTTGAGCGCATTTCACGCACATGACATCCTAGGTCAGATTCATGATTAAGCACTGCTTTGTAAGAGTAGAGATACTTTAGTTTTACATGCTTTCAAGTAGTTGTTATAAAAACTCTTTTCAAAACCTCTCTTTTTTACTTTCTTTTTAAACAAAGCTTTAATAAACTAATTTGGAAGTGGTTGGTAATTGCATCTAAGTCCCTGAGGATCGACACCCGACTTTCCCCACTTTTTATAGAACTTGGGATTAGTTAGGTTTTATAAATATTATTTTTGGTAGTTAAGGATCCAAACCTTGGCGAGCCTACCACTCGTTAGAGAGCATGCTTTCGTCATTAAATTGATTGCATGATTCATCACAAGATTTATCATAATAACTACCACATGAATCATTATATGCATTATTAACAAAATCTTCACAAGAAACATTAGATGATTCATCATATAATATATTGCAGGATTCAACACAGGAATCATCAAATGTATCATTAAATGAAGGAGATGGAGATATGTGTACCTCCTTATCGACTAATGTAGTTAATAAACAAATTGCTTTCTTTTGATCATTTGTAGTCAAAATAGCTAAAGTACTAATCTCCTTCTCTTCAGATCCTCCTATCTCCTGCCAAGATCTTCCCATATATCTCTTGTGCAGTTACATGTCATGATTTCATAAAAAATATTAGAGTCTAAAGCACAATATAACATTTTCAATATGAGTTGGCTTGGATTAAACTAATATCATTTTACTTCATTGGCACACAATTTCTTTTAGCAATCACTTTCCAGACCCTCCAATCCATTGATTTTATAAATACGCTCATCCTTTGTTTCCATGAGGTGTAATCGACACCACAAAATAATGGAGGCCTAGTAAAGGATTGACCCTCATAAAATGGAAATACACCAACTAGAGCCATAAGATCTTTAACAAATGCATTTAAGCTTTTTGTAACGAGTCTGTGATACCAAGTGTAAGGAATGGTGTATTCCCAAGAAGGGGGGTGAATTGTGTATTTAAAAAATTTAGGTCAATTTTGCCACAGTTTTAAAACATAGTTAGTATTACTCAACCCTAGGATATTTCAAAGCAATCTCAAATCCCTAAAATATTTATGTATGCAAATGTTTAAACAAATATAACAATCACGACAAATTAAATATAAGTATACAACTTGCGGAAAAATAAAGAGTATAAGCAGAGAAAGTGCAAACATAATATTTTTACAAGGTTTGGCTGTACTTGCCTACGTCCTCGCCTCAAGCCAACCCATTTGAGGATTCCACTATCTTGCTCACTTAACCGAGCAGAGCAAAGCTGTTTACAAATCTCCTTACAGGGTGGAGTTTCCCTTTTCATGTGATACCACATGCCTAGCACACCTCTTACAGGATGGAGCCCTTCTCTTCAGGCGATACCCCACGTCTGGCACACGGTTCACTACCCAAACCACAAGAATACAAAGATGATAAAATACTTTTGTATAAATAAAAATGCTTTTTCAATAAGCAGAGATGTACAAATGAAATTCTAAAACACTCCCACAAGATATGAAGTAAAGTTTAGTAGAGTAAGTGTATTTTTCTTAATAAATTTTTTGCAATCTTTGAATAAGATGGATATGATAAATACTTTAAAGATTCAACCCCAAAAAAATATTTTCCCAAAAACATTTTCAATATGAATATAGGAGAACCTAGAGTTTGGCAAAAATCAATGCAAGAAGCTTTTCAAGCAAGGTATATATCAATAAATATACACTCAAAACGTTCTTGAATAACTCATAAAATTTCTCCAAAAATGATTTTTAAATGAAATAGAGAGAGAAGAAATTTTGATCTTAAAAAATATATCACAATAATATAAAGTCTTTCAAGCAATATGAGTTGATATATGCTCAAGACTTTTGAAGACCCTCTTTAAAAGGAATTCTCCAAAAAAATATTTTCAAACAAAATTGCAGGAGAAATATGTAATTGATTCCAAATAAATATTTGCAATGAAGAGAGTGAGAGTAAATGATCTTTGAGTTAATATATGTGTATAAAAAGAATGCTCAAAGATTTCAAATGAATGATTTCTCCACAAAAGAGTTTTTCAAAAGAAAGTATGGGAGAAACTAGAATTTGCTCTCAAAAATGATTTTGCAATGAAAAAAAGTATGTAAGAGCTTTGATTTGTAAAAACAAATGCTTAACAATAAAGAAGTATATTATGATATGTGCAAAGGTCATTTAAATGATTTTGGGCTTGGTATTTATAGATGTTTTGAGAATATAGTCATTAGGTGACTATTGGGGAAAAAAATATTATTTTATTTTTGAAATTTCTGACCGTTGGAGCTTAAAATTGCTTGAACCCAAGAGGTCCAATCCATTGGGACCAAAGCGATTTTCAAATTTGTGAGTTTCGCATGCAAGACCATATGATCTAGTCGGTTGGGCTTTAATAAAGGGTCGGTCGGCTGGGCTATTCATCTGGTCAATTTGAACTGGCCATTCGACTAGGGCTAGGAAAGCTCTAAAGGAGCCGGTCGATTGGGCCTTTACAATATGGTCGTTTGGTATTGTCAGTTGACTGGGCTGTGAGGGCCAGTTGATTGGGGCCTTTACAGAACCAAAGTTCTGGTCATATGCACTAGTTGGTCAACTGGGCTTTACAAGCCGGTCGACTGGGCCTTAATAAAATTAACATTTTGGCCCTGATTAAACTTCAAAATCATTTTAACCCTTTGTAATAGTTTAACTTCTAGAGTTAAAGAATTTTCAAGAAAAATATGTTTCCCTAATGTTAGTCTATGGTCCACTGAACTTAGCATCATATCATGTAAAGCACGCATATTACAAATAACTCTAAATGCAATACAATTTAAAAATAAATGTCTTTGTTAATTCAGGTGTAATCCCAAAAGGGGGGGGGGTGAATTGGGTATTTTAGAAATCTTTAAGTTTATTTTATCTCGTAATCCCTATTTCAATATTTAATAAATTCATTGCATGGACTTGAAATTAATTCAAATTATTATCTCAATAAATTATATTTTACCCAATTAATTATCAAGTGTGTATAATATAAATCAACATACAACCATGCAAAAACTGATAATGAAATGCAAGCGGAAATTAAAAAGAGTAAGGGAAGAGAGAAGACAAATACAATTTTTATGAGGTTCAGCCAACTCAGCCTACGTCCTCGCCTTGAGCAACCCACTTAAGAATTCCACTAAATCTCTGCTCCTTTAACCGGGACGTAACTTCCCTTATAATCCACTACTTACAAGAGGCACAATTTCCTCCTTACCCGATTCATAACCCGAACCGTGATTACAATATAGAATTTTAAACCTGCAAAACACCTCAATATTGATTCAAACAAAGCTAGAGAGTACAATGGAAAACCTAACACATATCCATATGATAAAACTTGAAGCTCAGTATGTATGTAACGACATAATCGTTATATGAATGATATGTTTCACAAATATTTCCTTTGATCAAATCTCCCAAAATAATTATATAAGTAAATGCTTTGGAGAACTTAGGGTTTTAGATAAACTTTCTAGATGCAAGAACACCGAATGTGATCTTTAAAAATTGGTCTTCAATATTATGAAGATCTAAGATCTTGCTATCAAATAATTTGTGAAGTTAAATCTTTAAATAATCTTTGGTTTAAAAAAATATGACTATTCCGCTTCAAATGTTGAATCCAACCAAATGAGCTCAATACAAATATGTAATTCAGTTTTTCTCCAAAAATCTAGATCGATAAGTTTTATTCCAAATATCCAAAACACAATACGATCTTTGTATATGAATATGTATATATATATATATGAGATATGTGTTCCAAAGATCAAAAACCCAATATAATATTTTTCAGAAAATATCCCTCAATAATATATATAGTTATAAGCTCTAAGGATATTTAATCAAGTGGTTTTGTAATATCAAAAATATTGAGTCTTTAAATGAATACACACTTGAATAAAAAACATTTAACCATTCGTAAGACTTTTCTCAAGTAGTGATCTTTTTGTTGACCTAACAAGGCTTACAATTCTTATTTTGATGATAACAAATCACGATAAGTTTGATATGGTTTGTTTCAAGTGAAATTCTTTCAGGAAGAAGGCAAAGCTTAAAGATAGTCCAAAACTCAAAAGGATGATAAAACTTATGGTGAAAATACTACACAAAAAGATCAAGAAATAAAGATGATCAAAAGCTCAAAGATAATATATGTTCATAGAAGAACAAGGACTTACTTGAAGATCAAAAGAATAAAGTTTTGAGGATGTCTGTATGTAAGTACTTCATGTAAACTTCAATATAAATTGAATTGAAACTCTTATAAATCAAAAGAAGCTTAGAAATATATTTTTAGAAAAACTCTTATGTTTTTTTTTTTTTTAAATCAAAGTAAATAAGGTCTTAAAAGAAGTAAAGTTTTTTAAAAAATATAAAGTGAAGCTGAACAGCCAGGCGACTGCCTACATGTGGCAGGTGACTACCCAATTTATAAAAAGAATTTGTAAGGAGGCAATAGGGTGCTAGGCGACTGCCTGAGCACAGCCAGGAACCCGGGTGGTCAAGCTAGGCGACTGCCTAGGTTCTGGCAGGCGATTGCCAGTATTCTCAAATCGTTCAGTTTCTTCTATGGCAGGCGATTACCACTCGAACAGATTTTTTAAATTCTCAATGGGAAGATTTTTTAAATGGATTTCTTGGGCACTACTTTTTTGAAAAACTTGAGGATTGCTCCAACACTAGAATTTGTCAATACAAACGATCAATTAGCAGACATATTCACAAAACCACTCTATGAGGAGTGGTTCATATTCATTAGACGAGAATTAGGAATGATGCATATACGAGAAGCTATTTAATGATAGGCGACTGCCATGCTACTGACTTGGTATTTTTCTTGGTTGACAGGCACCTTCCTTCTCGTAGCAGGTGACTGCCTCACGATGGGTAAGGGTTTAAAACCCTGTTATGTGTCCTTTTAACTACTCTCAAGCGCCTGCCCCTTCTCCTCTCACCCCACCATATTTCATTCCTACTCTTTTTTCAAACCGATTTCTTTTCCAAATCCATTTGAAATCCTGATTCAAACCCAACCTCTGCATCATCTTGCATAAAATTCTAGGGTTTACCGGTTTCACTTTTCAAAACAAACATGCCTCGAATCAAATTGGTTGCTAACAAGGGTACCTCTTCCTCCACACAAATCAACAACGATGAAGTAGAGAAGTGGTTAGTAACTCCTCACGCCAAAACTCTCTATAGAAATCAAATTGCTTCAGCAGAACCGATTCTAGGTAAAGTACTTGATGTTACATTCTTCAATTCTGATTTTCCTGAAATCATAGAGTTTTTTAAGGAAATTGGATGGGAATGATTTATCACATATCAAGCAGAAGGGTACTATCCAAACGTAGTATGGATTTTCTATGCTAATATGGAGAAACTTGACAATGGGATAAAAACAAATCTCCTAGGGCAGAGTATTCATCTTACTCCCATATCTTTTGGAAAAATTCTTTGAGTTAAGTCGGGAGATTTCGAAGTTTAAATTGCTGAAAAACAATAGATAATGGCCCAAGGATTCACTCCAGAGGAATTTTTACTTCTAGTCATAACTGATACACCCATCTCCTTTTGGGCATCCACCCCTTTACAAACAGCTCAGTCTCCAAGCTATAATCCTGGATAAACTTATTACGTATAATATCTTACCTCGATTTGGTTCCCATGACCATGTTTCGTTCTTAGATTGTTTTATTATGTGGTGTATTCTTAAAGGGAAAAAGTTGGATCTTCCAAGTTTACTTCTCAAATGGATAAATATGAAAGTTGATGCCCCTTGTATCATTCTACCATATGCTAGGATATTGACTATGGTATTTGCACATTTTAACGTTCTCACACCGTCATTCAACTTCACTAGAAAAACCCATTATGATATCTTTTCAGACACAATTCTTAAGCATATGGGATATAAGAAAACTACTCAAGGATGATTTCACAAGGGACATCGTCACACTATATCTGAACCACCTCCTCAATCCTCCATGCTAGCCCCTTCAGTACAGCTAGACCTAGAAACTCCCTCTTGGTTCATTCCATTTTACAATCACTATATGAATTTCAACTATGGGATGAACACTGGTTTTGGTACTCTTCGGGAGAAGGTTTCCACTGTGGAAACTCATTATTCAAATCTTGTTTAACATGTTGATAAGATTGAGAAACAATTGGCTAGTTCTTCCAAAGGCACAACTCCAATGGATATTAGCTTGGTTCCATCTAGTGATGATGAATCTGCTGAAAATTCTGATGAACAAGAAGAAGAAGAAGATGAAAGTGGATCTAAGGAAGCCTCAGATTGATATGCTTCATCCTTGTGATATTTTCTTTTGCTTATGTATTAGTATTTCTATGTATTTCACTGAACAACATTTCTTTTGTGTTTGCAAAACCTAAAAGTACTTTGTATTTCAGTTCTTCCCTATGCTTTTTGTTGTATCACCTTCTTTTCCTTTTTGATTGATGTCCAAAGGGGGAGAGTGTTTGAGAGAATAGCAAAAAAGAAATATAAATGACTTGTATATGAATGACTTGTACGAATGGCTTGTATGAATGGCTTGTATGAATGCATTTTGTATATGCCTGTATGAATGTATGCTTGTATGAATATGAATGGCTTGTATATGAATGGCTTGTATGAATGGCTTGTATGAATGCATTTTGTATATGCCTGTATGAATGTATGCTTGTATGAATACATTTGGTATATGCTTGTGTGAATGCATGTGGTATGCTCGATCATTAATGATATTCATATCTTGATCATTTTTTATGCTTGCTCATTAATGATATGTGTAACCTAATGATACATATATGATACTTGTATGAAAACCCTATGCTTGTTGAAAGGTGGAGCCATGAGCCGTAATTTTTTTTTTTTCAAAAGGAAAAGTATGTTAAGTGGCATTTTCCTACTTTTTGCTCTAGATTTGTCATCATCAAAAAGGGGGAGATTGTTGGCCTAACAAGACTTACAATTCTTATTTTGATGATAAAAAATCACGATAAGTTTGATATGGTCTGTTTTAAGTGAAATTCTTTCAGCTTGAAAGCAAAGCTTAAAGATAGTCCAAAACTCAAAAGGATGATAAAGCTTATGGTGAAAATACTATACAAAAAGATCAAGAAAGAAAGATGATCAAAAGCTCAAAGATGATATATGTTCATAGAAGAACAAGAACTTACTTGAAGATCAAAAGAATAGAGTTTTGAGGATGTCTGTATGTAAGTACTTCATGTAAACTTCAATATAAATTGAATTGAAGCTCTTATAAATCAAAAGAAGCTTAGAAATATAACTTTAGAAAAACTCTTAAGTATGTTTTTTTTAAAATCAAAGTAAATAAGGTTTTAAAAGAATAAAATTTTTTTAAAGAATATAAAGTGAAGTTGAACAGCTAGGCGACTGCCTACATTTGGCAGACGACTGCCCAATTTATAAAAAGAATTTTTAAGGAGGTAGTAGGGTGCCAGGCAACTGCTTGGGCACAGCTAGGCGCCCGGGTGGTCAAGTCAGGCGACTGCCAGTATTATGGATCTTTCAATTTCTTTTATGGTAGGCGACTACCAGGTTGTGGCAGGCGACTGCCACTCGAACAGATTTTTAAAATTCTCAACGGGAAGATTTTTTAAATGGATTTGTTGGGCACTACTTTTTTGAAAAACTTGAGGATTGCTCCAAGTAAACTTGGGGGGGGGGGGGGAAGGAATTACTTTTAAACATCTATAAATAGCCCCAAACTTCAAAGATTTTTACATCAAGAAATTTTCCAGCAATCAAAGTTCTCTAAAAGCTCTCAATCTCTTTTGTGTTCTAATCCTACTTCAACTACTGAATTGCTGCTGATACAAATTCCGAAGTAGAACCTTTAAAGTCTAAATCTTTCAATACTTGGAAGATATATTTAGTGATTTAAATTCAATTTGAGCTTCAATCTTTTTATATTGATTTACTTTGAAGTATATTTGTGCTGAATCTTATACTAATCAACTTTGCTATGAGAGTGTCTTTTGTACACAAATCTTTCTTGATCTTGTTTCTTGTTTATAGAAAATTCAAGGTTGTAGAATCGTTGGACCAAACGAGGAAATATCGTTTGGAGAGGTAGGCTCTAGCCTAAAGGAAGGAGTGGTTATAATTGATATTGTTCCACCCATCAACGGAACTGAACTAGTGAATCCTTTGGTGGTTTGCCAAAGGCGAGGACGTAGGCTAGGTATAAAACGAACCTCGTAAAATCTTGTGTCTCTCTCTTTCTTCCTTACTCTTTATTTTTTCAACAAAATTTACAACATGTGTGGATGCTTTAAAATTGATAAATTCTAAGTGTATGATTGTTAAATAGACTAGAAATCAATTCGTTTTGGCTTGATCAACATTGATTGCGGAAAATGAAAGGGAGTACGTTGGTTGATCGTCCTAAACTTATTAAACTAAAAGTTTATTTAAAAACTGAATACTAGGAAGAAGTGTGATTGTGAAATAACATAGGACTTACATAAATTCAGTGTGTTTTGCACTTTGTTATAGGGCTATTGATATAAAGATCAAGATATTGATAACTTTGTTTTTGGTTGTGGTTGACTTGATTTAATTTTGTGATTGTGTTGGAGGTTGCTTGTTATTATAACACAAAAACATTAAAAAGGAAATAATTTTTTTTTTTAAAACCTAATTCACCCCCCTTCTTGGGAAGCTATCCTAATTTCACTTTTCAAAACAATTTATATGTATATAATTACACTCAAGATCAATCTCTCAAATAATATTCAATAATAGATTTTGAGACGAAAAACTCTTTGAGAATTAGTAACAAACATATTGATTTACTAAACCTTAATACCAAATTGAATGCACAACAATCGCTAGAATGCCTTTTGAAGATCAATGTAACCTTAACTCAGAACTGACGTATAAGCTTTGAAATCCCAAGCAAGAATTCAACAGTGTGTTCAATGCTCTCCTAAGTTGTGCTAAACTTTCAATACACTTAATCTTATGCCAAAGGTTGGGGCACCAGGGTTTAGAGGTTGATTATATAGGTAAACTTGGTCTTAGGATAAGTCTTAAACTTTGGATCAACTTGATTAAAAAATAGCTCGCGTGTTCTCTCACTAAAGATTAAATTTTTAATCTTCCCGCATGTTGAGATGACTGAGGAGCAGAGCTCAGGCGACTGAAGTTCCTTAAAGTTTCAAAAATTTGAACATGACACAGGATTAGACATTTGAAGTTGGGGTTCAGACTTATGAAGTTGTGGGTTCAGACGACAGAAGTCAAGGTTCATTCTTTTGATGTGCTTCTGCTTGTTTCTGTGTTTCTCCAATAAATCTTTAGACGACTGAACTTAATCTTCGGTCTTCTGAAGAAATTCTTCAGACGACTGAGCTTAAACTTCAATCTTCTGAAGTTGAATCTTCAAACGACTGAGCATACACTTCAGTCTTCTGAAGTTGACACTTCATACTTCTAGGCAAGGACTTTGGTCTTCTGAACATAACACTTTCTCAATTTTTTATTTTAGTTTCAAAAATCTGCTTTGCTCTCTTTCTTTGCTCTTTTATAAAATATTTTCCGGGGTTTTAAAAAATCTCGAAGTTCATAAATATCCCCTAAAGATTTTCGTGAGATGCATGAGTCCTAAGGTCAGTCTAGGGTATATTTTGAGCTTCGAATTAAATCATATGAAATATATAAATACATTCAGTTCTAAATACCCATTCTCATGACGATCTTGAACTTGCCATTTGCATCTGCATTCTTCTACTCTTTTAGTTTCATAGATTGTGCCAAGATGTTATACTTTAATCTTCATGACTTCCATGACTTTCTAGCATTCCGTACATGCTAAATATTGTTCCTGTTCACAATCTCAATGCACAGATCAAATACCAAGTGATTTATCATTATCAAAACAGGATTGAACTCATAGAGTCAATAGTCTTCTCTTTTTTACTCTTCAATTCTTTATGGAATACGCCAAGTTGTATGTGCTTTAAGTCTTTTCTTGGCTTCCATTTCTCCTTTACCTTATGTGTGCTGAATTGTAAACTTGTTCAAACACTAAATGTACATATACGATACAAGTGGTTTGTCATTATCAAAATGAGATCGGACTCAAAAAGTCAACATGAACTGTTTGAGTTTGACGTTGACAACACCCAACTCTAGCAAGACAGGGACGAAAACCAGCAAAACTAAAATTAAATATTGAAGAGGATTAGTCAATTTTAATTTACTAACATAAAAAAGGTGCCCTATGGTTCAATTTGGATGATTTGATGATAGTTATTTACAAGAAAATCTTCAGGTGCTGATTCATGTTGATTTACAATAATATCATCATTTATTTGATGGATTTTAAACAATCTTTTACATTGAATTTACTAAAATATCGGTGAGAATCTGCTTGATGAGTGTATTCAACACACTTTCAGCGATTTACGGTATTCTAAATCCAGTTTTTATCAATTTGCTTTTGTTAATAATTTGCAATTAGGCTATCTTTTAACTGTAAGGACACTTCAAAATTCAAGATTTATTTTGTAATTATTTGGATTATATAATTTGTATACTCAAATTTCATGTTTAGGGAGATATTAGATTTAAATTTATATTAAATTTAAATAAAATATAATATAAAATTATATTAAATTTAAATATAATATAATATAATATAAAATTATATTAAAATTTATTCAAATTGACAAACTACTTCATAATTTCAAATATATACTTTAGGACACGTAAAAAAAATAAATTCCATCAACAGCAATGAGCAATGTGTTCAGGCACATTTTGTGATGTGTGGGTGCTAATACGACGTTGTTTTGGCACTGCGGCGCCAAATGTGTCAGCTTGGATGTTACCAAAGAGGGGCAAATACGCTCCCGGGCAATGACTCAGGTGGCAAGGGCGGGCTCGGGGTGGGCCACTTGCTGGTTTAAGTCCCAGCTTCGATTCCTGCGCGCCCCCCGCGCCCACCCCCCCCCCCCCCCCCCCCCCCGGCGTCCCTCTCTCTCTCTCTCTCACAGCGCGTGTGCACCTGAGAACCTGACCTAAGCTCTCGAATCATCTTGTGGATTTTCAGAGCGTAAAACATTTCCGACATGGGATCCGGGAGTGGTGAAAGCATTCTCAGTGTGCTGCTCCGGAACTTCGATGTTCTTGCCTTGTATGTTCTCTTTCTCCCTTCTCTTGCTTTACCAATTCCCTTCAACAGAGGATTAGATAATGTCATTTGCTTTAATTCCTTCTTAGTTTGCCCCCTCCCTTTCTTACAACGTTTTTCAAGAATTTGACAACCCAATTTGTGATTTTTTCCGCTAATGCTTTGAGTTTTGGATTTGTTTCGCAGGCCTGTGGTCAGTCTTCTTTATCCGCTGTAAGTGGATTTTTCCCCCTTCTTCCTTCCCTTCTTTTGCTTAAACCCCAGATATTCTTTTGGTGTCTGCTTTTGTATGATACTTAATTTCTGATGATGATCCTCAGATTTGGGTGTTTCCTATATTTGATCTTTAGTTGTATGAGTGTGTGAATAGATTGAATTATGATGGGTGTGTGGTTGGGTTTTCTGACAGGTATGCCTCAATTAGGGCAATCGAGACTACGTCTCTCGTGGACCATCAGCAATGGCTCACCTACTGGATTCTGTATTCTATGATTACCCTTTTCGAACTCACCTTTGCCAAAATCATTGAGTGGTAAATTTTGTTTAACTTCGACAATCCCTGGTGACATGGTTTTGAACCGTACACTGGTGAACTATGATTATCTAGACTCTCTTTTTATACTTTTTCCTCGTTTAGAAATTCAAAAAGCTCACATTGTTCTTGATTTTATTTTTAAATGGTTGATGCATGTAAAGAAATAGAAGAGAGAAAGTGTTTGAAAG
Organism: Malania oleifera; assembly: GCF_029873635.1. Taxonomy (NCBI): domain Eukaryota; kingdom Viridiplantae; phylum Streptophyta; class Magnoliopsida; order Santalales; family Ximeniaceae; genus Malania; species Malania oleifera. The sequence continues at coordinate 48,856,016 of NC_080429.1, read as the reverse complement.
ATTTCTTTGTTTCTCATGATTTTCTTGTAGCTTACATGCAGTATATATAAACACATTTTCAACTGATTTCCTATTTATCAGCAATGTTTAACCATTCTAATTCAAACTTCTATACAGCTATACAATTTGAAGTCCTCAGAATCATATCTCCTCATCCCTAAACTCCAGCAAGTGTTTCGGTATTCATTGACTGCATCATTATCGGTTACAGCAGGATCAATTCTGCTGATCTTCAGCCGTGATTTCAGTTGAAATCACTTGATCTTCTACACGCCCCCTCAATCTGAAGGGGAGATAAGGAACATTTAGAGTTTACTGAAATTTCGAAACTTCTTTGGTGGTAATGGTTTTTTTAGTGCATCTGCTAACTGATCACGACTAGAGATGAACTGAACTAATTGTTTGCGGTAGACTTGATCTCGAACAAAATGAAAGTCGATCTCTATGTGTTTCATTCTTGCATGAAACACAAGATTGGATGTGAGATAAGTGACACCAATATTGTCGCACCAAAGAACTGGTGGTTGTTGAATAGAAATTCCGAGTTTAGTTAGAATTGACTTGATTGACATTAGCTCGGATGTTGTGTTTGTCAGTGCCTTGTATTTAGCCTCAGTGCTGCTACAAGCCCCTTTTGTCTACTGTTTACAGCTCTAGGAGATCAAGTTAGGATCCTAATAAATACAATAAGCACCCACAAGTCTTTTATCGTCCCTGTTTGCTGCCCAATCCAAGTCTGAGAATGCATGAAGTTTGAAGCTTTAGACATTAGCAAGCCTACTGAAACTGAATGTTTAAGATAGCGAAGTATTCGCTTACAACTTGCGAGTGTGATTTAAGAGGATTATGCATAAACTTATTGACTTTGATACTGCAAAAGCCAAATCAGGCCGTGTAAATGCAAGGTATTGCATGCCGTCGACAATACTTTTGTGAAGGCTTGCATCAGAACACGATTTGTCTATCGAAGTGAGATTGCAAGTGGAAACCATCAAGCTACTACATGGTTTTTCCTGATCCATGTTGCTCTTTTTGAGCAAATCCCACTCTATGTTTGCGCTGAATAAGATAAAAACCTTCTTTGCATCTAAGTGCTTCTACACCAAGGAAAAAGTTAAGAGGGCCCAATTCTTTGATAGCAAATGCTTCCTTTAAGTAATGAATTACTCGATTGATAGTAGCCGAACTTGATCCAGTGATTAATATGTCATCCATATATATTAAAACATAAACAGTTGTTGTTTTTGTTTTAAGAACAAATAGTGAAGTATTAGCTTTGCTTTCATGGAAGTGTAATGACTTTAGCTTGTCTGAAAGTTTAGAAAACCAAGCTCGGGGAGCTTTTCGCAAACCATATGGTGATTTATGTAACTTATTGACATGACTTGGAAATTGAGGATGAATGTACCCTTGTTTTGAGTCATAAAAATTTCTTCTTCAAGATCACCGTGCAAAAATGCATTTTGCATATCAGTTTGTTGAATGGGCTAATCATGAGAAATTACAATTGAAAGAACCAATCTAATTGTGGCATGCTTAATAATTGGGATAAATGTTTTTGAAAAATCAATTCCTTCTTGTTGATGGAAGCCTTTGGCGACTAGTCGAGCTTTATGACGCTCAATAGTCCTGTTAGCTTTTCTTTTAATTCGGTAAACCAATGACATCGCACAATATTTGTACCTGGCGAGTGTGGAACAAAGGACCAAGTACCATTTTGCAGCAATACATTAAATTCTTTGTTCATAGCTTCTCGCCAAAGAATTGATTTTGATGCTTCAGTATAAGAGCTTGGTTCTACGGTTGTGATGGATCTTTCGGCTAGCAATGCTCGAGGTAGTAGATGCCTAACATAGTCATCTGATTGCTTGCGAGGTTTGTGAATATTGTTCTTTGATCTTGTTGTCACAGGATGACTGTTTGTCACAAGACTTGAAACACTACTATGAATGGCAAAACCGAGGGGAGTTCTATGATTTGAAGTTGATTTGTAGTAGCTTGTGGATTGATATCCCCATCTAGACATGTAGAAAGAGACAAGCAAAGTGCAGCTGTTGTTCTAATAGAAATATGGTTACATTGCAAATCTGTGGAACTAGAGGAGGTGAGACATTGATATTGAGAGGAAGGGGAACAGATTGCAGCTGAGAGGGGTTGGAAGTATTTTCTTTGGTGTATGGTAATAGCGTCTCATCGAAAACCACATGTCGTGAGACATAAATCTTGCCAGTAGAAAGATCAAGGCAGCTGTACCCCTTGATGACAGAGACTATAGCCAATGAATATGCATGTTTTTGAGCCGAAATTGAGTTTGTTTGTATTGTAGGATCTTAGGTTAGGCCAACATGCACAACCAAAAACACTCATAAAAGAGAAATCAGGCATGCGGTTGTATAGAATTTCATAGGTAGATTTTTGCTTCAAAACTGGTGTTGATAGTCTATTAATAACAAATGTAGCTGTTTGAAAAACATCTTCCTAGTAAAGCATTGGTAAGTTTGAGTGTGCTAACATGCTTAATCCAACTTCAACAATGTGTCGATGTTTACGCTCAATAAAACCATTTTGTTGATGAGTATATGGGCATGCTAGTCGATGATTAATTCCAGTGTGTGTAAAATAAGTGTTCAAGCGTCAAAATTCTCCATCCCAGTCAGACTGGACGGATTTTATTTTTCGTTCAAAGTGTTTTTCAACGTAGGCTTGAAACTAAAGAAAGATTGATTCAACTTCGAATTTGAATTTCATTGGAAATAACTAAACAACAAACTTTGAATAATCATCAAGAAAACTAATAATATTTGGCACTAGTGGTAGAAGCCATGGATGCTGGTCCCCACACATCGCTAAAAATTAAATTTAGACGATATGAAGAAACATGAGTAGAGTACTTAAATGGCAAGTCATGGCTTTTGGCCATCTGACATTCAAGGCACACAAAGTGCTTTTTATTGCTTTCTACTGGAAAATCGATGCATGAAAGAACTTTGTTGGCAACGGGTGTGGATGCATGTCCAACTCGACGATGCCATTCACGAAGAGAGACACGTACAGTTGAGAGAGCCTGTGGACAGCATGATTTGGATGTAAATTGATAGAGTCCATCACTGAGATTTGAGCCTGCATCATTATCGGTTACAGCAGGATCAATTCTCCTGATCTTCAGCAGTGATTTCAGTTGAAATCACTTGATCTTCTACAATGCATATACTTATAAGTATGCTACATTGTTCTTGTGGTGATTTTAGTTTGAATGCCGCATCCACATGGATAGGTTCTGCTAGAGCAATTTGTTAAGTTATGGAAAATTTTTTGCAGTCTTGTTGACTGTTTTTTTTTTCTGTGCGCAAATGATTACTATTTCGAAAGTCCATGAGTTCATCAAGTGACTCAATAAAATAATTGATTGTTTTCTTATAAATTAAATATTTGGGTAAATGTTGTATTAATTTATTGTTATTCAGAAGGCAAGGCTTGTGTTATCTATAACTTTTGATGTTGGGAGCAGCTGTAAGAACAAATTTCACAGAAGGAATTATTTGACCTTTTAATTGTGATGATATTGCTCATTTCTAATTATTTGCTCGTCTTGATTGCTATATAAAAAGGGTTAATATTGCCCTCTTTTTTTTTTTCTTTTTTTTTTTCGGTTGAGGTTTACCAAAAATATTTAGGGTACCATCAGTTGTGAAAATAGTTTTTTTTTTGTCTTTTATTTTTTGTAAAGAATTTAAAAAATGCTAACTAGTTTTTCCATCATTTGTATGGGAAAGTTACAAATGAATGAATAAACATTTGCAAACTTTTCTATACAAATTTTAGAAAATTGGAAAACAATGTGACTTTTTTTAAGTTCTTTTGGAAACTGAGTGTTAGCTTTACCGTGATCCCAAGAGGGAGGGTGAATTGGTATTTTTAAATTTTAATCCCTAGGTTAATCTCCTAACACCAGTATATTCACAACCCTATGGTCAATCTAGTGCAGGTAAAGTAAATGTTTACCATAAAGTAAATAAAACGATTTAATCAAACACATGCACCAAAAAGTAGTAAGGTAAGAGTGACACACAGAGATGTTATCGAGGTTCGGCCAATTGCTTACGTCCCCGCCTTGGCTAACAAGCACAAGGATTATCACTGTCACATGCTCACTTAAACAGGTGGAGCGGCACCTATACAAACCAGATCAATTAGTACAGGGCTGACCTCAACCTTTACACCAATCCTTACCAGTTTCGATTACTGCCCCCTCAGGCCACGCCTGGAAATACTCAGATTTTACAATCAAATGGTACAATAGAAAAGTACTTTCACGTAAAGCAAATTTGTACCCAAATGCGTTCAATCACAAACACCACAAATGATTTAATATGTAAGCTCAGTGTGATCTTATATTTCAACTCTCAAATATGTTTGCTATCAGTGTAATGAGTGCGTGAGAGTATCAACAAACAATATTTGTATCTTAAGATATTCAAATAACCATGTTCACACAAAGATGTCAAGTAGCCTTAAAAATATCAATGAGCAGGATATTTCAATCACGTGAATATTTATATGCTTGGTTTGCAAAAGATGTGTAATCTTTGTATTCAACAAATAATATGTGAGTGTATAAATATTTCAACAAAGATCACTAACACAAACACAAATATCTTTTCACAAAATATATAGATCTAAATCACACAAGATATTTGAAAGTGTTTTTGAAAATGTTTTTGTAATCCAAAAACAAATACAATCTTCTCAAGATGTTGTAATGAAAGTGCAATCTTAGAAGATCAAATAAAGTCTTCTTAAGATGAACTTATCAGCAAAGTCCCCTAAGAATCCTTAAGTTTGGTTCTCAAGAAAATTGTGTCAATCAAATGGAACAAGGAGAGCAAACCTTTCCAAGCAAACACTCAATCGACTTACAGAAGGTTTAGACAATAGTGGCAGGTAAGTATGAGTGAATAGATATTCAAAGTCGCAAGATAGGAAGCTTTGGAGAAATTTTCTTAATCGTATATTTTGAATCTGTAGATAATGTCTCCAAATAAAAAGTATATATAGGGATACCATAAATGATGCTCGCTGGGGACACGGTTGGTATTCTTAGAAGAGAATAATACCGTTTTAGGAAATTAAAATAGTTAAATATGGTACCTTTTCAAAATAACCCAAGAGCACCGGTCGACTAGAAACATTCTCGGTCGACCCAAGTTAAAAAGGTTCGGTCGACTAGGTCAAAAATGAACTTCAGAGTCGGTCGACCAGATTAGTATGTCCAAGGCGATTTTTCAAAATCAGCACGGTTCGGTCGACCATGGCAAAAATGAACTAAGGGCTCGGTCGACCGAAAAGAGGCAATTTTTCAATTCTCCGAAGTTCGGTCGACCACAACTAGAATGAACTAGATTGGTCGGTCAACCAGACCGTTGGATCCTACCCGTGAGAATTCGGTCGACCAAGTTGGTATAATACAAATTATGCTCGGTTGACCAGGAAGTCAAAGTGTTGACTTCAAGATGGTTCGGTCGACTGGGGTCAAATGAGCTTCAGAGGCTCGGTTGACCGGACTGTGGTCAACCTGTTGACCTAGACCAGATTCGGTCAACCAGGGGAAAAATGACCTTTATAGATTGATCGACCGAAAGTGCAAAACTTGTGCATTTCGGTCCTTTTTCAAGCAAGCAATCACCCAAATCAAATGATCAATTATATGTATGCATAAGTGAGTGTCCTAGGGTCATTTTAGGCCTTTTTGAGTGCACCGAAAAAATCCGGTGTCTGTTGACCGAAGGGTGTTCCTTAAGGTCTTTCTATGGTCATTTGATTTTGAGCTTACGTATTAGATCATGCATGTGATGTGTGTGATTATTACATACCGAAAAACCCTAATTACTATTACAGACCCTTTACGTGAATGAAATATATTGCAACATAAGAAATTGGGTCTTCAATAGAAATTTGGTCATCAAGCTTCACTTTCTCCATGTGCATTATGATCTGTCAATTTAAATTCCTACACAAAATCTCAAACACTTATTAGATACAATGAGTATTTGTCATGATTAAAACCGGGCGTGACCTATAAGGTCAACACTGAGAATGGAAAATAAAACTATATTTTGCAACTAAACTAGCCTTTCTTTTTTCTGTCAAAAATATCATGAAAAAATATTGTTGACAAGATTATACTCAAAATAATGTACTTTATAGTGCAAATGTTTTGCATGTTCAATTGCACCTGCCCTTCACAAGTTGACATTAATGCAGTGGAAATTGATAAAAACTTAGGCTCTTTGTAAATATTTTCTCCGGTTTGGCAGGATCCCAATTTGGCCATATGTGAAGCTGATACTGCTCTGCTGGTTGGTCATGCCATACTTCAGTGGTGCTGCATTCGTCTATAAGCATTTTGTCAACCCACAGACGGTTAATATTTGGTATTTTCCAAAGAAGAAGAATGTATTCAGGAAGCAAGATGACATTCGAATTGCTGCTGACATTCTAACTGCTGCTGAGAAATATATTGAAGAAAATGGAACAGAAGCGTTCAAGACGCTTCTCAGCAAGGTTGGTACAACCTATTTGCATTTAATTACTTTTAAAATAACGTGTCCACACGTGTCTCTCAGAATTATAATAATCTAGAATTTTGTGAAAACTTAAAAAAAGAAAAGAAAAGAAAATCTTTTGATTAAGGGAGTGAAATCTTCTCATGCATTATATAAATTCAATGGTTTATCTAATGGCCATTTTCATGTATATCTTGCTTTGCCGGCTGAATCAGTTGATAGGGAAGAGCAGTATAGAAGGAGCAGCAATTACATGGTTTTTGAGGATCATAGATATTGAGCCTTGTTGATCCCCACATGTTTTTGCCAATACCTAGTTGCTTGTGTTCAGGCTACACCTACGAGTTGTAGCTAGGGTTGTTGCTGTGGTTTATACTTAGTTTCTGTAAGACATAGGGTCTGGTTGATGGATAGAAACTGCTATGATATTACAGCCTGTAATTATTGTGGTTTTCCAATCTTTCCTTCTTTCTTTTTATCCATGCACAATAAGAACTGTAAGACTGTTAATTGTTAAAAATGTTTAAATTGTGTTATTTAATGGTATTGGATCTATAGAACCAACTGAAAAATTAGATGCATGGGGTATCAGTCCTCGTAAATAATTTGTTGCTTAAGCTGGAGCTTATTTTATCACTGATTTGAGGTGCCTTAATTCAAGTATTTATGATTTGACAGAAGGCATTCCCCCTAGCAGTTCCAACTTTGTGAAAATCTGGCTTTCAGATATGTTACCCTTACTCTTAAGATTCTTATAATTCTTATTGTGTGGATTGTTTTCATCAGCCTTGAACACTGCACTGAGCTCGTGGTTAAGCACGTCATCGTTTTTGAGATCGTAAAACAGATGCCTGACCACTGAAACGTGGGTTCCCCATGCAGTTTCTGTATTGGCACCATGATTGTCTTCTACTTTGCAATGCAACAGAGAGAGATTCAAATTGCATGCCTGGATTATAGACCATTTTATTGTGCAGCTAATGGCTTCTATTCATTTTAATTTTTGTTTTGTTTTGTTTGGTTTGGTTTGGTTTGTAATTAATCATGTTGGGATTGATGTCATGTCTATGCAACCAATTATTCGTTCAACATATTGTACTGTTTTCTTGAGTTGTGGTTCATATTCAGTAATTGCTTGAAGTCTGTGAGCGAGGGGTTTTGAGCATGGCTGGCTGGCCCCCAAGCACTCCACACAAAACCTCCCTAATACGATAGTGCCTTAACGCGTGCAAGAGAGTAAAGCCCTCCATGGTATGACACTGTATCTTAGGCATGGTATTAATATATTATTGTATAGATATTTTGTAATTTTTATATGGGTACACATACTTGTAAAGGATGATTGAAACTCTAATGCGTTATTTCCTTGACAATATGGTGAAGATTTTGTAAAGGCTTTGTGGAAGTAGGCATAGTTTTGAATTATGTAAATCATTGCATTCTTGCGTTCTTCATTTGTTTGGCCGTTTATGTGCCAATACTTTTAGGACACGTTTAACAAATTAGAGCACACTAGGTTTTGTGCTAAAGTTTGAGCTTTGCATTTTGATTAGGATGGTAAAAATTAGTGGGGCGAAGACTAGGTTTGACGAGCTCGAAATCTTGGTGACGCCTATATTCTTTCCACTTGTTATATGTTGCCGCTAAGATCTTGACGAACTTGGTCATGACCTCTTGTTAACTTGAGGAGATCATCCCGATTCTTAAGTTAGGAGCTTGATGTTAGATGTTTATTTAGGTGCTTCACCCTTTTAGTTAATTCACATATTTATGTATTTCCCTTTTAGTTAATTCACATATTTATGTATTTATTTTGTTGTATGCTCTGATTTTGAATTGGTGGTCCACTAGTTTCCTTTCATTCCTATTTAAATTAGATCCAAGTTGCCTATAGCTATAGTTTAGTGGCGCGTAAAATCTAGCGTGCCTGTAGTTATGGATTAGAGGCTCGGCTCATCACAAGTTGGTCATCTCTACTCCTTACAAGATGGAACCATCCTCTATTAGGTATTTACAATCCTAGTACCCAAGTTGCTTTTTTTCTTATGAAAGTCTCACAATCTCACTAGCATCCTTTGACTAGTCCTTGAACTAGATTTCTTATTAAATTTTGTATTTGAATTTGTGTATATTTATATAAAATTTAATATTATTGTTGGCATTTAAAAAATAATATAAATGCATATATTGAATTTAATTAGACAAAAAGAAGAAGAAGAAGAATTGAGAAAGAAGATCTACATTAATCTAGTTTTCACTTTTTAGAAATTTTTGTAGTCAACAAAGTTTTGTATTGTATTTGTATAATTTGTTATTTGCTCAAACATCCATTGTTGGTGATAAAACTTATGTCCACGAAGATTGGATAAGAGTATTTTTCGATATAGTCAATTTTCATTTAGAAGATTCATGCCACCTAATTTGGAAATATGTGCCTCGTGACCTTGAATTGGTAGATCCACTTTTAAAGAGATCGAACTAGAGGATATTAACTTTGCTTGTTGTGGATATCCATAGAAATTGGATCGTCGTCTTACCATGGGGTGGGTGAAATATATGCATTTGCGGTCTCGAGCGCTCCACGAAGGTCGTCACCAAATGCTAGTTAAGTTGGATGTGGCCTATCCGGTATAAGCCATAGAACTCTGCTATACCCAATCAATGATGCGATCATGCGATCATCCGTGTCAAATATATTCACTTTTTAATGCTTCAATAATAAATCTATTGTGCATGGTAGTAAAAAGAAAAAAAAAAACTTTTGGAATTATTGACTTTTTGAGTTCAATCACTCCTTTGATTATAACAAACCATAATATCTCATTTGTATACGGAGTGTTTGAACAGGTTTATAATTCTGTAAGCACAAATGACAGATGCAAAATCGAAACTGTGAAAGTAACTAAATGAATATACCTCGGCACATTCCATGAACATTGCAAGAGCAGAAGACTGAAGACTTTACATTTTTCAGTTCTAATAGTAATTAAGTTTAATTATGCATGCATGATTACATGATTAAAATTGAAGTTCTTCATCAACCTTAGATTGACCTTAGGACCTCCAAGTTTTCATGAAAAAACATTTTATACTCAAAATTAAATTTTTACAAAAGATTTAAAGTTGTTTTGAACTTAAAAGAAGGCAAAAACCAAGTTTTTCATAAGGGTCAGTCGACTGGATGGAACAACTTGGCCAAAATGTGCTTTTACAAAAGGCCTAGTTGACCGAATTGTGAAAAATGGCCAATTTACAAAGGCCCAACAAACCGGACTCTTGAAAGCCACTGAAGCCCAATCGACTGGTCTTCATATGCTTGAAGCCCAGTCAACTGGATCATAGTGCCTGGCAGACCGAAGTGCGATAAAATGGAAACCAAACTTCTCAAGACTTTGAATTTCAAGGCATAAATGGTCAAATTTTTTGGAATAAATTAATATTTAAATGTCCAACGGTCATATAACAGATATATATTGTTTTTGCCTATAAATATCAAATCATTTCACTTGAAGAAGGTTGAAGAATCACCTTGAAACTTATTTTAACATCTTTTGATTCTCCCTCATATTTTTATACCCTTTTGTGCATTAAAATTCTTATTTTCTCATACTCTTCTTGAAAATCATTTTTGGATAAAATCCTTTTGGGGGTTTAATTTTGAAAAGGCTTGAGCTTATATCATAACTCATATGTATTGCTTGATAGCCTTTTTATAATCTTTTAAAGATTAAATTTCTCCAATACTCTTTTATTTGGAAAATATTCTTTTTGGAGAAAGTTCTTTTGAGTTTATCTTAAAGGCTTGAGCTTATATCCTTACTCATATATATTGCTTAAAAGCCTTCTTGCACTTATATTTTCAAAGGTCAATTTTTTTTTTCCTGGTTTGTTTTTTTATTTGTATTTTTATGAATTATTAATTCTTTGATTTCTATGAGAGTAGATCAAGTCTTCTGAATCTTGTATTTGTTAGTTTTATGATTTTTCTTCTTAAAAAAGTGTATATATATCTTTTAGAAAAAAAAAAGACCTTAAAATGTTATTCATGTTGCAACTTTTGAATAAATTGTTAAAATCAACTCTTTTTCTGAAAGAACCAATATTTTCAAGGCAACAAGTCATGCTGGTTTTATGATTTCTTTCCAAAAAATCAAAAAATCAATTTAGAAATTTTTACTTTTAAGATGCACTTTTGTATAGGTTCACAAAAAAATCATTTTTTTTAAATAGTGTTTTCTAGGATACTTTGAAAATCATAATTCAAAAAATCTTTTTCTAAAAAATTATGGGTTTTTTTCCTCAAACATTAATGCTTTTTCTTTTAAAATAAAACAAGTTTTTAATTCATTAAAAATATTACATTTTTTGGGAACTAGATTGGCTTGATCCCTCTTGTAGAGTATGTAGGCAGTCTATACTTTGCACAAGTCCAGCTAGATTTTCAAAAGACAAACTATTTTCCTTTTTCCATTTTTTTGTCTTTTGTATTTATTTTGTGTTGTTAAAAAAATAAAGGAAAATGGGAAGGTAACTAAAGTAGAGGGAGTCTCCATGAGGGTCACACCTCCATATAGATTCTAAGAAGTACCCTTATATATTTATAGGTTTGAGATAACTTAAAAATTGTTTGAAAATTTAATAAAGTTTTTTGTTCTATTAAAGGCGGTTGACCGTTGTTGATTGACCAGTCTAACTCGAGAGCAGGTGTGATCGTCCAATTCTAGTGAGTGGTCAACCATTCCCTATGATTCTTCATTTTTTACAAAATATTTCAAAATTATTTTTTAGATGATATGTTTTCTTGGGGACACCCGCACATAATTGAGGTGATCGTTCATAGAACGACTGCTAATAGGGTGCATAATTGGTTAATTCTTTATTTTAGAGAATTAATTGATTATTTTTTTATTCACAAATGTGTTCTCGAACTTAAATCATTTTTCATTTATTTTAAATCTTTTCAAAGCTTAAAATAAAGTGGCAATCCAATTTTTCAAAATAAATTGGGTGAGTTAGGAAATGGTGAATCGATTATTTCTACTTGGCCATTTTTGTTTGATAAATTGTCACCATACTTATTGGCTAAATGAACTATGAGGGATGGTGTATTCCCAAGAGGGAGGAGGTGAATTGGATATTTAAAAATTTTAGGTCAATTTTGCCCTAATTTTAAAACATAGTCAGTATTACCAACCCTAGGATAATTCAATGCAACATCAAATCCCTCAAATATTTATTGTATGCAAATATTTAAACAAATATAACAATCACAATAAATTAAATATAAGCATACAACTTACAGAAAAATAAAGAGTATAGGGAAAAGAAAGCGCAAACACAATATTTTTATGAGGTTCAGCTACACCCGCCTACGTCCTCGCCTCAAGCCAACTCACATGAGGATTCCACTATCCTGCTTACTTAACCGGGTAGAGCAAAGTCGTTTACAAATCTCCTTAGAGGGTGGAGTCCGCCTCTTCAGGTGATACCACACACCTGGCCCACTCCTTACAGGATGGAGCCCTCCTCTTCAAGCGATACCTCATGCTTGGCACACGGTTCACTACCCGAATTGCAAGCATACAAAGATGATAAAATAATTTTGTGTACAGATAAAAATGTTTCTTCAATAAGCAAATATGTACAAATGAAATTCTAAAACACTCCCACAAGATATGAAGTAAAGCTCAGTAGAGTATGTGTATTTTTCTCAATAAAATTTTTGCAATCTTTGAATAAGATGTATATGATAAATACTTCAAAGATTCAACCCCAAAAAAATATTTCTCCAAAAATATTTTCAATATGAATGTAGGAGAACTTAGGGTTTGGAAAAAATCAATGCAAGAAGCTTTTCAAGTAAGGTAATATATCAATAAATATACACAGCCTTCTTAAATAACTCACCAAATTTCTCCAGAATTGATTTTTTTTTTTTTTAATGAAAGAGTGAGAGAAGAAATTTTGATCTTAAAAACTATATCCCAATAATATAAAGTTTTTCAAGCAATATATATGAGTTGATATATGTTCAAGACTTTTGAAGACGCTCTTTAAAATGATTTCTCCAAAAAATATTTTCAAAAGAAAAATGCAGGAGAAACATGTAATTGATCTCAAATAAATATTTGCAATGAAGAGAATGAGAGTAAATGATCTTTGAGTTAAGATATGTGTATAAAAAGATTGCTCAAAGATTTAAAATGAATGATTTCTCCACAAAAGAGTTTTTCAAAAGAAAGTGTGGGAGAAACTAGAATTTGCTCTTAAAAATGATTTTGCAATGAAAAAGAGTATGTAAGAGCTTTGTGAAACCTAAGGTGTAGTCCCAAAAGGGCGGGTGAATTGGGTCTTTTAAAAATTCCTTAAATCCTTTTTATTCCTTTTTACAATTTTTTGAGGCTTTCTTGTATTTTTGTTAACCGGACAACCCACACAAACTCCTATTTCTTCTAATTAATTCACAATCACAATAACCACAATCAATCAATCATTCAACTATTCAAGCAAAACAATCATACACCAAGAAATGAATTTGGAATATTTAGTGACCCTGTATATGAATGTGAAGTTCTTGTAGTTGGCTTTTGAATTTAAATATTAAAATGAAATCCAAACACCTTTTTAATATAAAAATTTAAATAAACCTTCAGTCAATAGGTTTTGGGATGTTAATCAATCAACGTTACTTCTTTTCGGTTTCTGCAAAAGATCGATTAATCAATGTACTCCCTTTCGATTTTCGCAAGCCCAAAAATAAATTAGACTTTGGGTTTACTTAATTTCCAATATGCGTTACTTTATGATTAAAAATATTAAAACATCAATGTAGGTTATATCGTTGCTGAAATGTAAAAGAGAGTAAGGGAAAGAGAGTGACACCACCACTTTTACGAGGTTCGGCTTACCCCAGCCTACATCCTAGCCTTAGGTCAACCACCGAAGGAATTCACTATACCTTGTTCCTTCTAGGTGGAACAAAAACCTTACAACAATTATCCTATTTTTTAGGAAGAGAAACCTCTCCAAGCAACAACTTGTGCTTAGTCCAACGATCCAACAAACCTTTGAATCGTCAAAGATCAAGATGAAAGAAATAGATCTGCATACAAAAACACTCTCACAATTCAAAGCAGGTTGTACAAATTAAATTCTAAATTGTACTTCAAAAACCAGAGTTAAATAGAAAATGTGAAACTTTAAAGGTTTAGAAGTCACCAATGGTTTTTTAAAAGAATTGAATGCAACTCGGAACCAATCTCTTGTTTGTCAATCCACCAATATCGCATAGTTTTTCTTTAGCAAAATGATGTGAGCACACCAAAATTTTTAGGAGAATTCCAGTGTAGGGATTGTATATAACTTTAGCGTATTGGTCGTTTGATCTTTTTGCTACTTTTGCTTGTGTATTTTTTCATTACTCAAATGCGGTATTTATAGACTTTTTAAAAGAAAAGTTTCGTCATTTAATCTGAAGCATTTAGGTAACTTTTCAAAAAGTATTAAATTATAGAATTAATTTTGAAAATCTTCCATTTAGGTAAATTTTTCAGAAAATATTAAATTATAGAAATAATTTTAAAAATCTTCCATTTAGGTAACTTTTCAAAAAATTAAATTAAATTATAAAATTGATTTTGAAAATTTTCCCACAAGTTTGAAATTTAAAGATTTTTAATTTTGACAATCTTCTCGCAAGTCAAAAATTCTCAATTTTGACAATCCCCTCGCAAGTTTGAAATTCAAAAATTCTTAATTTTTGACAATCTTCCCGCAATTTTGAAATTAAAAAATTCTTAATTTTGACAATCTTCCTGCAAGTTTGAAATTCAAACATTCTTAATTTTGACAATCTTCCCACAAGTCAAAAATTCTCAATTTTGACAATCTTTAAAACCCTAGTTTACTTGAAAAACTTAATTGGAATATTTTAAAAACATTTTAAAGAATTTTTAAAATAATGATCTCTAAGTCTTTGATTCTTAAAGAGCTTCACATATCTAAATAACATTGACTTTGAAGTACTTACAACAATCCTTCTATTGATTAAGGTATAATCCCAAAAGTGGGGTGAATTGGGTATTTTAAAAATCTTTGAACCTATTTAGCATTTAATCCCTATTTTTATATTTACCAAATCAATTGCTGAGATTTATAACTAACTTAAATTGGTTTTATCAATGAGTTCTTTTTACCCAATTAATTGTGTGCAAAGTAATTCAACATCTACATGCAATGCAAATAATGCGAAAAGTAAAAAGTTAAGGGAAGAGAGAAGACAAACGTAATTCTTATGAGGTTCAGCCAACTCAGCCTATGTCCTTGCCTTGAGCAACCCACTCAAGAATTTCACTCCTTAAATTGGGATGGAGCTTCCCTTACAATCCACTGCTTACAAGAGGAACAGCTTCCACCTACTTCGCTGCTAATAAAAGATACAGCTTTCTCCTCAAACCCCAGTTCACAAGACGAACCGTGAATACAACGAAATTTGTAAAACACTCAAAATTGCTTCCAAACAAAGCTCATAATTACAATTCAAATTCCTAATACATTAACATATGATTAAACTTGAAGCTCAAAATGTATGAAACGATGCAATCGTTTATGTATGATATGCTTCCACACAAAAAATTCTTTTTATCAAATCTTCCAAAAATATTTATATAAATCACTACTTTGGAGAACTTAGTTTAAATCTTTGAATACAAAAATAGCTTTGAAGATTGCAAATATTTGATACACACTTTGTCAAAAACAATATTTCTCTCAAGATTTCAATCTCAATTTGATCTTGGTAGTATTTGCCCTATATGATGAGAATACCAATGATTAAAAACTTAATATATGATTTTCAGAAACTGTCCTTCAATATGTATAGATATAATTATGCACTTCTTAGGATATCTAATCAACTAGTTTAGATGTAACCAAAATATCACATCTTTAACTTTGAACACACTTGAATGATTACTCTTTAAACAATGGCCAAACAAAAACTTTCTCAGGTATCCAACTTGTCAAAAAACAATCTTTATATAAATATGAAAAAACTCAATACCAAACTTCTCTAAAGATATTTAATAACAAATGTTGATATGAGAATCTCTTGAAAAGCTAAATGAATCAACCAAACCTCAATACCAAGAAGAAATAAAGTTGAGTAAATGAATCCCCTTTTGATTTCCGAAGTAGAATTGCCTAAACTTGATGAATATAAGCTAGAGTGCAGGCAATCGTACAACTTTATGCTCATATTTCTCAATTCTTTTTCAAACAAAGTTCTCTTCTCTTCTCTTTGATCTTGGCTTTCTTTTTCTTCCGTACTGGGGTTTAGATATTCAGTATATATAGTGTCTTACCCTTAGAATTGATCTCAACCGTTGGATCAAAGAAACATCACACGAGTCCTTTTAATAAAATTCAAATTTTAAAGTTTTCCCGCAAGTTCAGGCAACTGAGGTTGAAGCCCAGGCGACCGAAATCCCTTAAAGCTTTGAAAAATTAACTTGGAATACAAGGTCAAGTGCCTAAAGTGAGGTTCAAGTTCCTGAAATGGTGAGTTCTGGCGCCTGAAGTTCTAGGTTCAGGGGACTGAAGTGCCTCAGCCAACTTTCTGTGTTTCCTATTAATTCTTCAGGCTACCAAACTTAATCTTTAAGCTCCTAAAGAAATTTTTCAGGCGACTGAGGTTGAGTTTAGGCTACCGAAGTGTCCTTTTTTTGAATTTTTCTTTTCTAATTTAAAAATCTGCTTTGCTCTCTTTCTTGGTTTTATAAAAACATTTTCCAAAGTTTTAACAATATTTCTAAATCCGTGAATGTCCCCTAATGATGTTCATGAAATGCATGAGTCCTAAATTCATTCTAGGGTATATGTTGAGCCTCAAATTAAATCATACGAAAAGTAAATACATGAGTTCTAAGTACTCATTCCCATAATGTTCTTGAACTTTGCCGCTTGCATATTTATTCTCATACTCTTTGAGTTTCATGGATCTTGCCAATATATGTTAGCTTTACTTTATGGTTTCCATGACTCATTATCCTTCCGTGCATGCTTAATATAGTTCCTATTCAAAACTCAATACACAGTTCAAATACCAAGTAATTTGTCATTATCAAAATCGGATTGGACTCATAGAGTCAACAATTTCTCCCTTTTTGATGATGACAAATATACAAGCAAATATATATATATATATATATATATATATAAATAATAGGTTACGCCTAACAAGGCTCCCCCTTAATTATTGCATCAAATATTCAATAAATGAAAATATGGTCATGTTCATACACAAATTGTTTAGCCTGAATCCAAATTTAATATGAAGTATGCTCATGATGTTTAAACAATTTTTATTTTTGCTGTTATCCTTCTCCCCTTGCATATCTCCCCTTTTTTCATAATATCAATAACAATTTTTACTCATTCTTCTCCCCCTTTTGACATAAAAAAAAAGGCGTATAGTAAAAATACATGAATGGACATAAACTTATGTTCTTCTCCCCTTTGAAATTTTAAAGTTTTAATCTTGTTCAACCATTAGATTTGGAAAAATTTTACTTCTTCCCATTTTATATCAACCATCCCCCTTGATAATGCATAAGTTTCAATGATTATGTAAGGATACCAAATATTGATCGATGCGATACCAAATGTAGACTAATATTATATCGAATGTGCACAAATATTGATTGATTGATTTGATACCAAGTGATTACATCTTTAAGTGACGTTGCTCCCCTTGAATTATGTTATCTAATATAATTCTAAGCAACCTCTTGACTATGCATCAGGCCTAATTCATGCATAATTTGGATAAACCTATCCTCCGCAAGTGGTTTCGTGAATATATCTGTCCATTGTTCATTCGTGCATACAAACTCAAGTGTTACATCCCCTTTTTGCACATGATCACGAAGAAAGTGATGTCGTATCTCTATATGCTTAGTTCGTGAATGTAATATGAGATTCTTTGAAATATTTATCGCACTTATATTATCGCATCTAATAGGGATTGTTTCATAACTTAATCCAAAATCCTTCAGTTGTTGCTTCATGTATAGCGTTTGAGCACAACAACTACCTACCACTATGTATTCAGCCTCAACTGTGGATAGAGCGATTGAATTTTGTTTCTTGGAAAACCAAGAGACTAAGGAATGTCCTAAGAAATGACAAGTGTCACTAGTGCTCTTCTTGTCCACTTTGCTACCCGCAAAATCAGCATTTGAATAGCTAATAATCTCACAAGATGTGAACTTAGGATACCATAATCCAATTTCCACGATTCCTATTAGGTATCTAAGTATTCGTTTAACGGCTAACAAATATGACTCTTTTGGTGTAGACTGAAATCTTGCGTACAAACATACGCTAAACATTATATCAGATCTATTGGCAGTCAGATATAATAAGCTACCTATCATTCCACAAATATAACTTGACATCTACTAGTATACCTTGTTCATCTTTGTCTAATTTCAATGAAATGCTTATAGGTGTACTTAGTATTTTTCCATCTTCCATATTAAACTTTTTGAGTAGGTCTCTAATATACTTCGATTGATTTATGAATATTCCATTTTTTGCTTGTTTGATCTGAAGTACTAGGAAGAAATTTAGTTCACCCATCATGCTCATCTTAAATTCGTTTTGCATAGTATTGGCAAATTCATTACACAATTCTTGATTCGTAGCGCCAAATATGATGTCATCTACATATACTTGCACTAGGAGAATGTCATCTTTCTTAGAATTTATGAACAAGATTGTATCTATCTTTCCTCTTATAAATCCATTTTCTAATAAAAAATTGTTTAGCCTTTCATACCAAACTCTAGGAGCTTACTTTAAACCATACAAGGCTTTTGTCAGTCTATACATGTGATATGGATTCTTATGATTTTCAAAACCCGAGGGTTGTTTCACATACACTTCTTCATTTATGTAGCCATTTAAAAATGCGCTCTTGACGTCCATTTGATATAGTTTGAAATCCTTAAACGCTGCATATGCTAAAAGCATTCAAATGGTTTCCATTCTAGCTATAGGTGCAAATGTTTCTTCAAAATTTATACCTTCTTCTTGATTATATCCCTAAGTTACTAATCTAGCCTTATTTCTCACAACAACTCCATGTTCATCTTTCTTATTCTTATATATTCATTTGGTTCCGATGATTGACTTATCCTCAGGTATAGGAACTAATGTCTATACTTTGTTTCTCTCAAATTGATTTAACTCTTCTTGCATGGACAACACCCACGATTCATCCTCTATAGCTTCACCCACATTCTTAGGTTCTTCTTGAGATAAAAATACAATGTGACAAATCATATTCCTAAGTGAGGATCGGGTGGCTACTCCAAATAATGGTTCACCTCTTATTTGATCTATGGGATGATTCTTTAGATATTTCTATTCTCTAGGTGGTTCATTAACTTTATTTTCAATTTGATTAGTTTCAGTGGATGGTTCCTTAAGTTCATTTTTCTTTTCTGAATCATTCTTAATGGATACTTCTTTAAATTCCTTGTTTAATTCAATTTCATATTCAACAGTTCTTTTGGAGAAGGGATTTGACTCCTTGAATACTACATGAATAGATTCTATAACCGTCAATGTTTGTTTGTTATATACTCTATAGGGTTTACTATCTAAGGAATCCCTTAGGAAGATACCTTCATCATATTTCACATCAAACTTTCCTAGATGCTTATTGTCTCTAAGCAAAAAACATTTACAGCCAAAGACATGAAAATATGATATGTTCGGTCTATGGCCTTTCCATACTTTGTAAGGAGTATTATTAAGTGATGGTCTAATTAGAACTTTATTTAGAACATAGCAGGTGGTATTCACTGTCTTAGCTTAGAAGTACTTAGGTAATTTATGTTCATTAAGCATAGTTCTGACTATTTCTTGTATAGACCTATTCTTCCTTTCAACTACACCATTCTGTTGTGGTGTTCTAGGGGCTGAAAAGTTATGGGTAATTCCTAATGAATTACAATAGTCTTCCATGTCTTGATTTTTAAATTCTCTACCCCTATTACTTCTAATTTTAGTGATTGTATATCCCTTTTCATTTTGGATTTTCTTACACAAGTTTATGAATTGTTCACATACTTCATCTTTGTGCTATAAGAATAATACCCATGTATATCTAGAAAAATCCTCAACTATGACAAAGGCGTATGATTTTCCTCCTAAGTTCTGAATTGGGTTTGGACCAAATAAGTCTAAGTGTAGCATTTCGAGTGGCCTAGTAGTGGAGATTTCTTTCTTCTTCTTAAAGCTTGTTCTTGCTTGTTTTCCCAGTTGCCATGCATCATAGATTTTATCTTTCATGAATTTAGTCTTAGGCAGCCCCTTAACTAATTCTTTCTTAACAAGTTTTGAGATTAAATCCATGTTTGCATGTCCTAGTCTCCTATGCCAAATTCAATTAATTTCATTCATAGTAGATAAACATGTCACACTCTGTGAAGTTAAGTTATCAAAGCTTATGGTATATATGTTTTCATGACGTTAACAGTGAAAAAAATCTTACTACCAGTTTTGTGTTCAACTATGCACTTGTCATGTTCAAAAGATACTTTGTAACCTTTATCACATAGTTGGCTTATGCTCAATAAGTTGTGTTTTAAACCTTTAACCAATAAGACATCATCTATACTTAATAACGAGTTATTACCAAATTTACCTACACCAGTGATCCTTCCCTTAGCATTATCTCCAAAAGTGAGAAAACCTTCATCCTTGGGGGTGATGGATGTGAACTTCGCTTTATTCCTGGTCATATGACGTGAACATCCGCTATCCATATACCATTTATATTTTGAGGATGCTGATCTTAAACATATATGCAAAACATAATCAAACAACTAGCTTTGGTACCCAGATTTTCTTGGGTGCAGAGGGGTTAGTGCTAAATTCTCCTTTTACCTTCCATACGTTGCTTAATTTTACAGTTTAAATTTTTGAAAAAAAAAGGAAGAAGTCGAATGGGAATTTGGCCCAACCTCTGACATTTAAAGGGTAGGTATTTTTTATGAATATTCTTAAGTTTGGGAAACAAAGGACATTGACTCTCTATAAAAATAAACCCATGTAAGATGTCGCTTCTTTAGATTTTCCTTATCATTAAGTCAAGCGCCTTCCTTTCTAGGGAATTTCTTGAGATCCTAAGAGTTTTTCAAAATTGTTTGTTTCCTTCATTAACTGCAAAATATGTCAGATTTATCTTTCAAATTTGTGCTAACTCTCAAGTTGTCAAATCTTTATTTCTTATGAAAGATGCATAGATTCTTTTGACGTGCAAGTAAGCTGGCAGTTTTTTGACTTACTTGTCACTCAAATATTTCTTTGTTTTTTCTCAATCATTTTAATAGTACGGTGTTCTGTTTCAGTTCTCAGATGGAATCATATCATTTTTCATTTTCCAAACCTTGAAACTAAGAAGATGATGAAAGTGCTATTGTACCTCAAGATCATCATGTGCCATTAGACACATATTGACGGACCCATCTCGCTGGTTTCAATTCTGGACATTTGTGTTGTGTGGAACCCAACAACTTTCGCGCCTTCTTCTTGTTCTTGGGAGGCGTCTCAATTGTTGGGACACTCATGCTTGATGGGTCCAACTCTCAACGGTTTACATTGTTGGTGGTCCTCCTTCTTTTCTTCATGCTAGACTCTCCTATTTCACGAGAATTCCTGCTCCTTAAATATGACAGAGCTTCCATTACAATTCACTGCTTACATGATGAACAACTCCCTCCTATTCGAGTTTCGAAGAATGCGTCTCTCCTCAAAACCGCGGTTCACAACCAAACCTAAACTGAATATGTGAAAACACTCAAAATAGCTTTCAAACAAGCTCGGAGTATATTTAATTTCTAATACATTAACTAGATGAAACTTGAAGCTCCGATTAAACGAGCAATCATTTAGAGTAACCAATATCACGTCTTTAATTTTACTTGAACACCTTGAATGATTACTCGTTAACACGGGCCAAATAAAGTTCGCATATTCAACGTGTCGAAAACATCTTTTAATATAAAATATGAAAAACTCAATACCAAACTCTCTAAAAGATTTCAATAAGAGATGTTGATATGAGAATCATTGAAAAGGCTAAATGACTGACCAACCTCATACCAAGAAGAAATAAGTTAGTATTGGATCCCTTTTTGGGATTTGAAGTAGAATTGCCTAAGCTTGATGAATATAAGCTAGAATGCAGGCAATCGTATAGCTTTACGCTCAGATTTCTCAATTCTCTTTCAAACAAAGTTCTCTTCTCCCCTCTTTGATCTTAACTTTATTTTTCTTCCGTACTAGGGTTTAGATATTCATTAAATATAGTGTCTTACCCTTAGAATTGATCTCAACTATTGGATCAAAGAAATATCTCGTGAGTCCTTTTAATAAAAATTAAAATTTTAAGTTTTCCCGCAAGTTCAGGCGACTGAGGTTGAAGCCCAGGCGATTGAAGTCCCTTAAAGCTTTGAAAAATTAACTTGGAATACAGGGTCAAGTGCCTAAAGTGAGGTTCAGGCTCCTGAAGTGGCGAGTTCAGGCACCTGAAGTTCTAAGTTCAGGCGACCGAAGTGCCTTGGCCAACTTTCTGTGTTTCCCATTAATTCTTTAGGTTACCGAACTTAATCTTCAGGCTCCTGAAGAAATTCTTCAAGCGATTGAGGTTGAGTTTAGGCTACCAAAGTGCCCTTTTTTGAATTTTTCTTTTCTAATTTAAAAATATGTCTTGCTCTATTTCTTGGCTCTTTTTGAAAAACATTTTCCAAGGTTTTAACAATATTTCTAAGTCTGTCATCTAATGATGTTCATGAAATGCATGAGTCCTAAAGTCATTCTAGGGTATATATTAAGCCTCAAATTAAATCATATGAAAATGTAAATATATCAGTTCTAAGTTCCCATTCCCATGACGTTCTTGAACTTTGCCTTTTGCATCTTGATTCTCGTACTCTTTGAGTTCCATGGATCTTGGCAAGATATGTCAGCTTTACTTTATAGCTTCCATGACTTTTTATCCTTCTGTGCATGCTTAATATAGTTCCTCACAAACTCAATGCACAGATCAAATACCAAGTGATTTGTCATTATCAAAATCGGATTAGACTCATAGAGTCAACACCTTCTAATCATGGTCTCCTTATTCACTAAGTCCTTCGGCCTCTCGAGGTTCACTTTTGACTTTAAGATTTGCTTGGCCTTTAACTTTTTCATTTGTCATTCATTACTTCAATATTCTGAGGAGCTTCCACTAGATTGACATTAATCTTCAACTTATCAACCGTGAGTGTCCTTTTACCTAGATCTGAAATCAAATCACTCAACACCACCTGTTAAAGCATCCTTCATTTTGTTATCATCAAAACAAGATTGAAAAGCCCAGTTAACAATCTCCTCCTTTTTTATGATGACAAATGAGGAGCAAAAAATATGAATAAGCGTTAAAAAAATCTCCCCCTTACAACTAGCATTATTCTATTCCCCCTTACCATAAGAATTATTTTAACAATTTGTAGATTCAAGACCAACATGCTCATTGCTCAATTTTTTATTCTTATCATGCTTAATATGCTCAAATATGATTTGAAATTAGGATAGCTTCCCAAGGAGGGGGGGGGGGTGAATTGGATTTTTTAAAAATATTTCAATTTTAATTCTTTGTTTTATATCAACAATTACAACAAGTAAATAAAAACAATTCAGCCACAACCAATCAACAAGATAATCAAAGTCTTGTTCTTTCTAACAATAGCCTTATAATGAATTGTAAAGCACGCTGAATTTATGTAATCCCTATGTTATTCCAAACTCAAACTTTTTCTTTGTGTTTAGTTTTTAAACAAACTTTTAGATTAATAATTCTAGGATGATCAACCAACATAGTCCCTTTTGGTTTCCACAATCAATGTTGATCAAGCCAAAACAAATTATCCTCCGGTCTATTTAACAACTATACACTCAAAATTAAACAATTTAAAGCATACACACAAGTTGTAAGTATTGATGAAAAATAAAGAGTAAGGAAGAAAAGAAAGACACAAGGTTTTACGAGGTTTAACTTATACCCAGCCTACGTCCCCGCCTTTGGCAAACCACCAAAGGATTCACTAGTTCAGTTCCGTTAACGAGTGGAACAATACCGATTACAATCACTCCTTCTGTTAGGCTAGAGCCTACCTCTCCAAATGATATTCCCTCATTTGGTCCAACAATTCTACAACCTTGAATCATCTATAAACAAGAACTAATATAGAGAAAAGTTTGTGTATAAGAAAACACTCTCACAATAGAGTAGGTTAGTACAACATTTAGCACAATAATACTTCAACGTAAATCAAATATAAAAGAATTTGAAGCTTAATACTGAATTTAAATCACCAAATATCTTTCAAGTATTGAAAGATTTCGACTTTGAATGCTTTACTTCGAAGTTTTTATCAACAGTAACTCAAAGGATGGAGATGGGTGAACACAAGAAAATTTGAGAGCTTTTTAGAGAACTTTGATTGCAAAAAATTTCTTAGTATCTAAAATATTTGAAGTTTGGAGCTATTTATAGAAGTTTTAAAAGTAATTCCTTAGCCCCAAAGTTTCCTCTAAGTAGTTTCCAAGTTTTTCAAAATAATAGTGCCCAAAAAATCCATTTAAAAATCTTCCCGTTAAGAGTTTTAAGCCAACGTTCGAGTGGCAATCACCTGTCATGACTTGGCAGTCACATGTTATAGTAGAAACTCACAACACAGAATACTGGAAGTCGCCTACCAAAACCAAGGTAGTCACCTGGCATGACCACCTAGGCGCTTGGCTATGTTCAGGCAGTCGCCTGGCATGCTACTGTCTCTTTGAAAAAATCATCATTTAATTTGGCAGTCGCCTACCACAAGGAGGTAGTCGCCTAGCCCTTCTATTAAAAACTTTTCTTTTATTTTTAAAACCCTTCTTTTCTATGATTTTTGAAAAACATATTTTAGGGTTTTTCTAAAAATATATTTCTAAGTTTCTTTTGATTTTATGTGAGCTTCAATTCAGTTTATACTTGAAATTTACTTGAAGTACTTACATACAAACATCCTTAAAACTTTATTCTTTTGATCTTCAAGTAAGTCCTTGTTCTTCCATCATCTTTGAGTTTCTGATCTTTTCTTTGAGCTTTCATCAAATTATCTTTAATCCTCATACTCTTCATAACCTTTTTTGATCCATAAACTTTATCATCCTTTTGAGCTTTGTTGCTACCTTTAAGCCTTGTTTTTTTCTTGAAAAACTTTCATTTAAACCATATTAAACACATCATGATTTGTTATCACCAAAATAAGAATTGTAAGCCTTGTTAGGCCAACAATCTCCCCCTTTTTGATGATAACAAATCGAGAGCAAAAATAATAAGAGATAATTTTCATGGCCCCCTCTTGCAACAAGCATGATATATTCATAGTCATAGTCACATAAGTAATGAATTTATGTTACTAACAAAATAATCCATACAAGATAATCCATGCAAGATAAAACATAAATGATCCATACATCCATCGTTTTATAAACCATAGAGCATATTAACATTTTTCATATATCCATAGTCATAGTGTTATCATTTTTGCACTCCCTTCTCTCAAACATCTCCCCCTTTGTACATCAATCAAAAAGAAGAAAAGGGTAATACAAAAAAAATAGAGAAGTGCTGCATAGTACTCGTAGATCTTACAAACATAAAGAACATACTATCCGGTGAAACATGAATACATAGACATAAAGTGTGAAATAGCACATAGATGAGACACATCAATCGGAGGCTTCCATAGATCCACTTTCTTCATCACTTGATGGAGCAGAGCTGATATCCATCTGAGATTTGCCTTTAGAAGAGCTAGCCAGATGTTTCTCAATCTTGTCAACACGCTAAACAAGGTTGGAATAATGAGTTTCCATAGTAGAAACCTTTTCCCTTAGTGTATCAAGTCCAGATTGCATTCCATTACTGAAGGTCATATAGTGATTAAAAAATGGAACGAACCAAGAAGGAGTTTCTGGGTTAGGTTGAATTGAAGAGGCTGGTATGGAAGGCTGAGGTGGTGGTGTAGATGATCTATGATGATGTCCCTTGTGAAACCACCCTTGAGGAGAGTGCTTATATCCTATACGCTTAAGAATAGTATTAGAAAAAATATCGTATTGGGTTTTTCTAGTGAAGTTAAATGATGGTGTAAGAACATTAAAATGAGCAAACACTATGTTTAACATCCCAGCATATGGTAGAATGACAAGAGGAGAATCAACTTTCATAATAATCCATTGAATAATTAAACTTGGAAGATCCAGCTTTTTTCCTTTAAGAATACGCCACATAACAAAACAATCTAAGAAAGAAATATGATCATGAGAACCAGAACGAGGTAGGATATTATAAGTAATAAGTTTGTGTAGGATTAAAGCTTGTAGATTGAGCTGTTTGTAAAGAGGTGGATGTCTAAAGTTGATAGGTGTATCAGTTATGACTAGAGGTAAAAATTCCTCTTGAGTAAATCCTTGGGACATTATCCATTATTTCTCAACAATGTGGACCTCAAAATCTCCTGACTTGACGCGAAGATTTTTTCCCAAAGTTATGGGAGTAAGATGAATATTTTTTCCAAGAAGATTTGTTTTGATCCCATTTTCAAATCGTTCCATATTTGAATAGAAAATCTGAACCACGTTTGGATAGTATCCTTTTGCTTGGTATGTTACAGACCAATCCCAACCAATTTCCTTGAAAAGTTCCATAATTTCAGGAAAATTGAAATTGAAGAATATAACATCAAGAACTTTACCTAGAATGGGTTCGGCTAAAGCGATTTGATTTCTATAGAGTTGCTTAGCATGTGGAGTGCCTAACCATTTCTCTATTTCATCATTGTTAATCCTTGTCGAAGAGGAAGAACCCTTGTTACCAACCGATTTGATCCAAGGCATTTTGTATTGAAAAGAAAAGTTGATAAACCCTAGGTAGTGTTCGTGATTTGATGTGGAGGGCAGATTTGATGCTCTATTTCAGGCTGATTTGGAATAGGAGACTATATGGAGAGAGTAGGAAAGATGATTTTTGGAGAGAAAGGAGAAGTAGTAGGCGCCTAATGGAAGTTAAAAAGACATAAAACAGGGTTTTAAACCCTACCTGCCGCGAGGCAGTCACCTGCTAGGATAAGGCAGGCGCCTGTCAATAATAAATTCAAAAGTCAGTAGCCTAGCAGTCGCCTGGTACCTTGGTGGTAGTCGCCTGCCAAGCAAAAAAAAAATTTTAGTTTACTTCTCAAATATGCATCATACCCAATTCTCTTCTAATGAATATGAATCACTCTTCAGAGAGTGGTTTTGTGAATACATCAGCTAATTGGTCATTAGTATTTACAAATTCTAGCATTATGTCTTCATTTTGCACATGATCTCTCAATAAATGATGTCTTATGTCAATATATTTTGTTCTTGAGTGAGATACTGAATTTTTTGAAATATTTATGCCACTTGTGTTGTCACATTTTATTGGAATAGTTTGCTATTGAATTTTGAAATCTTTTAGTTGTTGTTTCATATACAATGTTTGGGCACAGCAACTCCCTACTACTATGTACTCTACTTCTGCTGTGGATAATGCTACAGAGTTTTGTTTCTTTGAAGATCAAGAGACTAAAGAGTGTCCTAAAAAATGACACATTCCACTTGTACTTTTTCTATCTACCTTGCATCCAGCAAAGTCCGCATCAGAATAGCTTATCATTTCAAATTTAGTTCCCTTTAGATACCATAAACCTAGTTCAAGTGTGCCTAGTAGATATCTAAGGATTCTTTTAACTGCTGATTGGTGTGATTCCTTAGGAGCTTATTGGAACTTGGCACACATAAATACGCTAAACATAATATCTGGTCTACTTGCTGTTAAGTAAAGTAAGCTTCCTATCATGCCTCGGTAATGCTTAGTATCTACTTGTTTCCCTTTTGCATCCTTGTCGAGATTAGTTGAAGAACTCATGGGAGTCCCTATAGGTTTACTTTCTTCCATATCAAACTTCTTTAACATGTCTTTAATATATTTAGATTGATTTATAAAAGTTCCATTTTTTGCTTGTTTGATTTGTAACCCTAGAAAGTAATTTAACTCTCCCATCATGCTCATCTCAAACTCTTTTTGCATAGATTTAGCAAATTCATTACACAAATCCTCATAAGTTGCTCCAAAAATAATATCATCAACATAAATTTGTACTATAAGCATGTCTTTATTTTTGGTTTTTATAAATAAAGTACCATCTATCTTTCCTCTTGAGAGATTGTTTTGAATTAAGAACTTGCTTAGCCTTTCATACCAGGCTCTAGGAACTTGCTTCAATCCATATAAAGCTTTTGTTAACTTAAATATATGATCTGAATTTTTTGAATTTTCAAAACCTAGAGGTTGTTTTACATGTACTTCTTCATTTATATATCAATTTAAGAAAGCACTTTTTACATCCATTTGGTATAATTTGAAGTCCTTATAGGCTGCATAAGCTAAGAGCATCCTAATTGCTTCCATTCTTGCTACAGGGGCAAAAGATTCATCGTAATCGATACCTTCTTTTTGATTATACCCTTGTGCTACTAACCTAGCTTTATTTCTTACAACAACTCCGTTTTCATCCTTTTTATTTCTAAACAACCATTTAGTTCCTATGATTGATTTGTCTTCAGGTTTAGGTATAAGTTCCCACACTTGGTTTCTTTCAAATTGATTTAGTTCATCTTGCATAGCTATAATCCAAGAGTCATCTTTTAAGGCTTCTTCAATATTTTTGGGTTCATCTTGAGATAAAAGGCATAATGATTGCAAATATTTTTCAATGAGGCTCGAGTTGTTATTCCTTTTGAAGTTTCTCCAAGTATTTGTTCTTTTGGATGACTTTTAGCATATTTCCATTTTTTAGGCAGTTCTAGATTTTCTATAATGTTTTCTTTTGAAGTCACATTATTATCTTCTCCTTTTATTTCAAGATCTTCATCTTTTTTGTGGAATATCTTCTTTTTCATCATTCTTTATTTTCTTTTCATAATTGTTTGATTCATCAAATGTTATGTATATTGATTCAATGATAGTAAGAGTTCTTCTATTATAAACTCTATAAGCTTTGCTATTTGTAGAATAGCCTAAAAAGATTCCTTCATCAGATTTTGCATCAAACTTTCCTAAATCATCTTTAGTGCTAAGAATGAAACATTTGCATCCAAATACATGAAAGTAAGAGATATTAGGTTTTCTTCCTTTCCATAGTTCATATGGTGTTTTATCTATAATTGATCTTATAGATACCCTATTTATAATTTAACATGTTGTATTTATAGCTTCAGCCCAAAAGTATTTAGGTAGGTTATTTTCGTTTATCATTGTTCTTGTCATCTCTTGTAGAGTTCTATTTTTTCTTTCTACAAGTCCATTTTGTTGTGGAGTTCTAGGTGCTAAGAAATTATGGTTTATTCCATATTCATTACAAAATTTATCAACATCTTTGTTTCTAAACTCCTTACCTCGATCACTTCTAAAACTTGTTACGTTATAGCCCTTTTCATTTTGTAATTTCTTACATAAGGTGATTAGCATGTCACAAGCTTCATCTTTATTTGTTAGGAATAATACCTAAGTGAATCTTGAATAATCATCCACTATTACAAAAACATATTGTTTTCCTCCTAGGCTTAAGGTTCTAGTTGGGCCGAATAAGTCTAGGTGTAATAGTTCTAGGGGTCTTTTAGTAGATATATACTTTTTTTCTTTTTAAAGCTTGTTTTAACTTGCTTCCCCTTTTGGCATGCGTCACACATCTTATCTTTTTTGAATTTGGTATTTGGTAATCCTTTTACAAGATTTTTCTTTGATAATTTGGATAATAAGTCTATGCTAGCATGTCCTAACTTCCTATGCGATAGCCAACTTATTTCATTCATGGCTACCAAACAGGTTATGTTTTGATTCATTAGATTCTCAAGGTTTATACAATAAACATTATTTATCCTTAGAGCTAAAAAGAAGATTTTATTTTCTTTGGGATTTTGAATAACATATTTTTCTTTCTTAAAGGTTATTTCAAACCCTTTGTCACTCAATTGGCTAATGCTTAAAAGATTGTGTTTTAAACCTTCTACTAATAATACATTATCAATAGTAATAGAAGGTTCTTTACCTATTCTCCTAATGCCAATGATCTTACCTTTGGCATTATCACCGAAGGTGACATATCCTCCATTCTTTTGTTTTAGAGAGGAAAACTTGGTCTTATCGCCGATTATGTGTCTTGAACACCCGCTGTCCAAGTACCATTTGTCCGTTGATGATGTTGTCCTAAAACATACCTACAATGGAGGATTCATTGTGTTAGTCTTTGGAACCTAAATCCTTTTCACTTTCTTTGTTTTGTTGTTAATTCCTTTATTAACTTTCCATTCTCTTTGTACTTTAACATACTTCCTTTTTAGTGGGCAATCGAACATTACGTGACCTTTAGTCTTGCCACATATAGCAAGTAGTGTGTTCATGTTTGTTGTTTGAGGAAGTGCTAGTATAATGCTTGGCTTTCTTGACGAAGTATCGCATGTATAATTTTTTATTCTTTTTGTTTATTTTACCAATGTAATCTATTCCTTCTTTATTCCCATATAGCCTTTGCTGTCCAATTATTTTTTCAAAATTATCTTTACCTTTTGTAAAATTATATATAATTTTTTATTTATCTTCTACTAATTTCTTTAGTTTATTTATTTCTAGATCCTTTCTATTCAAGTTTTCTTTATGAGTTTTGCCTAATTCTTGAGTTACTTTACTTACTTCCTCCTCTAACTTCTTTCAATTGTTTTGAATGATTCAAGTTGCTTCAATAGTTCTTTATTTTGTTCCTTCAAGGTTATATTTCTTTTGGAAATTTTTATGAATCTTTTATGTAAGGAAAATAATTCATCTTGTAATTCTTTGTATGAGGGCATACTTTCATATGACTCGTCACAAGATTCATTGCAAGATTCTGTTGAAGAGTAGTAGGATTTTACCTCTTCAGCATTTGCCATGAAGCATACGTTTGCCATCTCTTGTCTACTTGATTCGTTTTCCGTTTCCCTGGAGCTTGAGTCATCCCAAGTAGCCTTCATAGCTTAATTTTTTTCTTCTTACCTTTCTTAAGCAATGGGCAATCTAGTTTGATATAACCTGGCTTCTTACAATGATAGCATATAGGAGGTTCAATTTTACTTTTATTTTCTTTTCTACTTGATTCTCCTTTTTCAATTTTCCTTTTGTTAAACTTCTTAGGAAATCTTTTATTCCTTCTATAAAACTTTCCTAGTCTCTTAGTGATGAATGCTAATTCGTCTTGATTTAAGTCACTTGTTTCACTTTCTTCCTCACTTGAGTTGTGGCTTGATGCTTTTAGTGCAATAGAATTTTTATGCTTTGGTTCAGGATTTCTTTCTTTTAGAGCCATTTCATAGGTAAGGAGTGAACCTATGAGTTCATCTAAGGAGGTGGTCTTAAGGTTTCTTCCTTCGGTAATTGTTGTGGCCTTAGGTTCCTATATGGAGGGAAGGTCTCTCAAGTTTTTCCTAATCATTTCATAGGTGGTATAAGTTTTTCCCAAGGCACTTAAGGAATTGATTATGTGGGTGAATCTTGTGTACATACTTGATATGGTTTCATCTTGACTCATCTTGAATGCTTCATATTCGCTTGTTAACATGTCTATCCTATTGTCCCTTACATCAATAGTTCCTTCATATGTAACTTCTAATTTGTCCCATATTTCTTTAGCTGTTTTACAAGTCATGACCCTATTGAATTCGTTAGCGTCTAAAGCACAATACAAAGTATTTATAGCACTTGAGTTTATTTGAAGCATTTTATAATTTGAATCAATCATATCCTTTTTCTATTTTGGAATTTGTTTTCCATCTAATATCTTGGTGGGAATAAGGTCTCCATCCATAACTACTTCCCATGCTTTCCAATCTATGTGTTGGAGGTAGATTTGCATTCTCTTTTTCCAAAAGGTGTAGTTGTGTCCACAAAAGATTGGCGGATGAGTTGAGGATTGACCCTCTCCAAAAGGAGCTACTCCTATGTTTGCCATTTAGATCTTTGTATAACTTCTTGTTAGGAATTTTCTATAACCCGCTTTGATACCAATTGAAATTAGGATAGCTTCCCAAGAGGGGGGGGGGGTGAATTGGATTTTTTAAAAATATTTCAATTTTAATTCTTTGTTTTTATATAAACAATTACAACAAGTAAATAAAAACAATTCAGCCAAAATCAATCAACAAGATAATCAAAGTCTTGTTCTTTATATCAATAGCCTTGTAATGAATTGATAATCAATTGTAATCCCTGTGTTATTTCAAACTCAAACTTTTTCTTTGTGTTTAGTTTTTAAACAAATTTTCAGATTAACAAGTCTAGGATGATCAACCAATGTAGTCCCTTTTGGTTTCTGCAATCAATGTTGATCAAGCCAAAACAATTTATCATCCGGTCAATTTAACAACCATACACTCAGAATTAAACAATTTAAAGCATACATGCAGGTTGTAAGTATTGATGAAAAATAAAGAGTAAGGAAGAAGAGAAAAACACAAGATTTTACAAGGTTCAGCTTATTACCAGCTTATGTCCTCGCCTTTGGCAAACCACCAAAGGATTCACTACTTCAGTTCCATTGACGGGTCGAACAAAACCGATTACAATCACTCCTTCCGTTAGTCTAGAGCCTGCCTCTCCAAACGATATTCCCTCGTTTGGTCCAACGATTCTATAGCCTTGAATCGTCCATAAACAAGAACTAATATAGAGAAGAGTTTGTGTACAAGAAAACAATCTCACAGCAAAGTAGGTTAGTACAACATTCAACACAACAACACTTCAAAGTAAATCAAATATAAAAAAATTTGAAGCTCAATACTGAATTTAAATCACCAAATATCTTTCAAGTATTGAAAGATTTCGACTTTGAATGCTTTACTTTGAAGTTTATATCAGCAGTAACTCAGAGGATGAAGATGGATGAACACAAGAAAAATTGAGAGCTTTTTAGAGAACTTTGATTGCTGAAAATTTCTTGGTATCTAAAATCTTTAAAGTTTGGAGTTATTTATAGAAGTTTTAAAAGTAATTCCTTACCCCCAACGTTTCCTCTAAGTAGTTTCCAAGTTTCTCAAAATAATAGTGTCTAAAAAATTCGTTTAAAAATCTTCCCGTTGAGAGTTTTTAAGCCAACGTTCGAGTGGCAGTCGCCTGTCATAGTAGAAACTCACAACACAAAATACCGGCAGTCGCCTGCCAGAACCAAGGCAGTTGCCTAGTATGACCACCCAGGTGCTTGGCTATGTTCAAGCAGTCGCCTGACATGCTACTATTTCTTTGAAAAAATCATCATGTAATTTGGCTGTCGCCTGCCACAAGGAGGCAGTTGCCTGGCCGTTCAATTAAAAACTTTTATTTTATTTTTAAAACCCTTCTTTTCTATGATTTTTGAAAAACATATTTTAAGGTTTTTCTAAAAATATATTTCTTAGTTTCTTTTGATTTTATGTGAGCTTTAATTCAGTTTATACTTGAAATTTACTTGAAGTACTTACATACAAACATCCTTAAAACTTTATTCCTTTGATCTTCAAGTAAGTCCTTGTTCTTCCATCATCTTTGAGTTTCTGATTTTTTCTTTGAGCTTTCATCAAATTATCTTTAATCCTCATACTCTTCATGACCTTTTTTGATCCATAAATTTTGTTATCCTTTTAAGCTTTGTTGCTATCTTTAAGCCTTGCTTTTTTCCTGAAAAACTTTCACTTAAACCATATTAAATACATCATGATTTGTTATCATCAAAATAAGAATTGTAAGCCTTGTTAGGCCAACATGATTTTTCACTATCATGCTCAACATGTTCAAATATGATTTTTCACTATCATGCTCAACATGCTCAAAATTCAATATCTTGCTCTCAATCATGCCAAAATTTTTGCTCAAATACTACTCTCCCTTTTGACATCAATCAAAAAGGGTAAAAATTCAAATGAACATATGATCACACACTTCTCAATCATGCCAAAATTTAATATCATGTTTTATATTGGGCATTCTTATTTCATATGTGTTGCGACATCTTTGAATTTTCAATCATGCATATGGTGCCCAATATTCATATTTGTGAAAGATACTTAAAAAAATTACATTTGTCATGCATAATGCATCATTCAAATACCAAGATCATGACAATATTACCAATTCTCATAATTATGTTTTATTGCTAAAAAATCAAGTGATATATTCATGGATACCAATATACATCTTAGATATTCATGTTGAATTTTTATCATGCACTTCTCATAGATGCCAATTTTTCATTTATTCGTATGATCATAAGCATACATGGTCAAGACATTTCAAAAATCATGTTTCATACTTAATAACTTCATGCTCAGATTTTCAAAATACCAATTTCAAGATACCAATTTTTCAAACATCCATATGTAGCATGCTGCATATCACATATCATGAGCCTATTTTTCAAGCAACAAGGAAGGCAATCCAAGCTAAGTGTTGTATTATACAACATAACAAAGTACATCCCAAAACAAACTTAGATCACACAAAGAAACAAACCCTAGGTTAGTTGACTAACAACTTTAAACAAGTCTTGGGTTACTCTGTCAGTTAGTCGGCTGACCTCAGTGTCAATTGGATGACTGCTCTTGGGTTCAAGGCAATGTACCTTAGTTAGTCAGCTGACCTCAGGGTCAGTTGGCTAACTAGCCTCCATTCCAAAAAACACTTCAATTAGTCGGTTGACCTTAAAGTCAGTTGGCTGATTGTAGATTTTTCTTTAAGCCTTGTCCTTTTAGTTTGTTTCTCTATTATGTAGTAGACCAAGCTCTCTTCTAATGGTTATAAATCTATCTTATGAGAGTGGCTTAGTAAAGATATCAACCCATTAATCATTTGTATTGATGAATTCTAGAATAATGTCTTCTTTTTTAACATGATCTCTTAGGAAGTGGTGCCTTATGTCAATGTGCTTTGTTCTTGAGTGTGAAATATGATTTTTAGATATGTTAATCGTACTCGTATTATTACACTTAATTGGTACAGTTGTGTATTTCAAATTGAAATCTCTTAATTGTTGTTTTATGTAAAGAGTTTGTGCACAATAACTACCAACTGCTACATATTTAGCCTTAGCAGTTGACAAAGCCACAAAATTTTGTTTCTTAGAAAACCAAGAAACTAAAGATCTTCCTAAGAAGTGGCATGTGCCACTTGTGCTTTTTCTATCTATCTTAAACTCGGCATAGTCCGTATCTAAATAACTGATCATTTCAAAACCAGTGTCTTTAAGTAACCATAGTCCTAACTCCATAGTGTCTGTTAAGTATCTTAGGATTCTTTTAATAGCTATTTGGTGTGATTCCTTAGGTGTTGATTGAAAACATGCACATATACACACACTAAACATTTTATCGGGTCTACTGGCTATTAGATATAATAGATTTCCAATCATACCTCTATAGTGCTTTGTGTCTACGGATTTTCCTTTTTCATCTTTGTCTAGGTTGATGGTGGTACCATAGGTGTGCCTATGGGTTTACTATTTTCCATACCAAATTTTTGTATCATTTCTTTTATCTATTTGCATTGATTTATAAAAGTCACATTCTTTACTTGTTTAATTTGCAGTCCAAGAAAATAGTTTAATTTCCCCATCATGCTCATTTCAAATTCTTTTTGCATACATTTTGCAAATTCTTTACATAGATGTTTATTTGTAGCACCAAATATTATATCATCTATATAGATTTGAACTAAAAGTATGTCATCTTCCTTATTTTTAATGACCAAGGTACTATCAATTTTTACTCTTGAAAATCCCCTCTCAATTAGAAATCCACTAAGTCTTTCATACCAAGCCCTAGGAGTCTGTTTTAGTCCATACAAAGCCTTAGTTAGTCTAAACACATGGTTAGGATTTTCAATATCTTCAAAACTAGGGGATTGTTCAACATATACCTCTTCATTAATATACCCATTCAAGAATGCACTTTTGACATCTATTTGGTATAACTTAAATTCTTTGTAGGAAGCATAGGCTAACAACATTCTAATAGCTTCCATTCTAACTATGGGGGCAAAGGTTTCATCATAGTCTATTCCTTCTTCTTGATTGTACCCCTTTGCTACAAGTCTAGCTTTGTTTCTAGTGATTATACCATTTTCATCCTTTTTATTTCTATATACCCATTTAGTTCTTATGATCGAATGATTTTCTAGTTTCGGCACTAATTTCCATACTTGGCTTCTTTCAAATTGATTTAATTCTTCTTGCATTGCAACTATCCAAGATTCATCCTTAAGGGCTTCTTCAACATCTTTAGGTTCATTTTGTAATAGGAATGCATAATGATTCCAAAGGCTCTTTAGTGAAGATCTAGTAGTCACACCTTTAGATGGTTCACCTATAATTTTTTCTTAAGGGTGATCTTTCTTATACTTCCATTCTCTTGGTAATTCCATATTTTCTATGAGTTCATCTTTTGACTTTTCTTCGTTTATTTTATTTTCTTCCTTGATTTCTATCTCATCCGCCTTTTTGAACATATCATCTTTTTCTTCATTTTTGACTTCTCTTGAAAAAGGGTTAGATTCATCGAAGTCTACATGAATTGATTCAATTATGGTGAGTGTTCTTGTTGTAGACTCTATAGGCTTTACTATTTGTGGAGTATCCTAGGAAAATGCCTTCATCCGATTTAGCATCAAATTTTCCTAAGTTGTC
This sequence comes from Malania oleifera, assembly GCF_029873635.1. Classification (NCBI taxonomy): domain Eukaryota; kingdom Viridiplantae; phylum Streptophyta; class Magnoliopsida; order Santalales; family Ximeniaceae; genus Malania; species Malania oleifera. The sequence goes on along the minus strand of NC_080429.1, from coordinate 48,819,586 downwards.
TTTGTTATTTAGGACGAAACACTTACATCCAAATACATGAAAGTAATTTATGTTAGGCCTTCTTCCTTTCCACAATTCATAAGGTGTCTTGTTTAGGTTTGATCTAATGGAAACCCTATTAATTATATAGTTAGCTGTATTTACAGCATCGGCCGAAAAATATTTGGGTAGGTCATTTTCATTAAGCATAGTCTTTGCCATTTCTTGGAGGGTTCTATTTTTCCTTTCCACAACTCCATTTTGTTGGGGGGGTTGTCGGTGCTGAAAAGTTGTGATTTATGCCATGTTCATTACAAAATTTTTAAACATCTTGATTCTTAAATTCTCTTCCTTGGTCACTTCTAATATTTGAGACATTATACCCTTTTTCATTTTGAACCTTCTTACATAAAGTGATTAATGAGTTGCAAGCTTCTTCGTTGTTAGTTAGGAACAACACTCATGTGTATCTTGAGTAATCATCAACAATTACAAAGGCATATTGTTTTCCTCCTAAACTTTGGGTTCTAGTAGGACCAAACAAGTCTAAGTGTATGAGTTCTAGGGGTCAACTAGTTGATATATGTTTCTTCTTTTTGAAGCTTTTCTTGATTTGTTTTCCTAATTGACAAGCATCACACACTTTATCTTTGACAAATTTGGTATTAGGCAAACCTTTAGCTAAATTCTTTTTAGAGAGCTTGGATATAAGATCCATGCTTACATGTCCTAACCTCCTTTGCCAAAGCCAACTATTCTCGCTCTTGGCTGCTAAGCAGGTTATGTCTTGAGAGATCAAGCTATAAAGGTTTATGCAATATACATTGTTCATTCTAAGTGCAGTGAATAATTCCTTTTGATCCATAGATTCTTGAATTATGCATTTGTCTCTCTTAAACATTATTTCAAATTCTTTGTCTCTAAGTTGACTAATGATTAGTAAATTATGCTTTAAACCATCTATTAACAAGATATCATTTATAGTAAGTGAAGAGTCTTTACCTATTTTACCAATTTCGATGATCTTGCCTTTTGCATTGTCACAGAAGGTTACAAATCCTTTATCCTTTTGAGTGAGAGAGGTGAACTTAGATTTATCTCCCGTCATATGCCTTGAACATCCGCTATCCAGGTACCATTTATCCTTAGACGGAGTGGTCCTAAAGCAAACCTATAAGAAAGGATTTAAGTTGTTACTTTTGGAACCCAAACCTTCTTAAATTTCTTTAAATTTTGCCTTGTTTTAGCATTATATTCCACTCATTCTTTACTTTAATTTACTTTTTCTTAAGTGGACAATTAAACATTATGTGTCCTTTATTTTTGCACATGTAGCAAGTGGTGTGCTCATAAATATTCGTTGATGAAGTGTTTGCATAATATTTAGATTGATTTACAAAATATCCCATAAACAAGTTTTTCTTTCTTTTGTTTGGTGCTCCATTATAACCAATTCATTCTTTGTTATTTGCCATCCTTTGTTGTCCAACCATTTTTTCGAAGTAATCTTTACCTTTGGTAAAGTTGTAGATGACTTTTTCTTTCTCTTGAATTTGGTTTTTGAGATCATTTATTTCTTGTGCTTTTTTACTATCTTCATTTACTTGAGACTTAGCTAATTTTTGAGACAAGTTATCTACTTTCTTCTCAAGTTCTTCAATCTCTAAATCTTTTTCTTCTTCAACAAGTTTTTCGGATTCAAGCTAATTTCTAAGTGCTTCATTTTGTTGTTTCAAGCTTGTGTTCCTATTTGAGACTTTAATAAACTTGTTATGTAGAAAGAGTAATTCAGCTTGAAGTTATTTATCTTCTTTAGGTACCTCTTTTACATCAACTAGTTTAGTGGGGATTCAATTTCCGTTTGTGACAACATTCCATGCCTTCCAGTCCATTGTTTCAAGGTAGATTCTCATTCGTTACTTTCAAAAGGTATAATTTAATCTACAAAAAATGGGTGGCCTAGTTGAGGATTGACCCTCACCAAAGGGAGCTACCCCTATTTGTGCCATTTTGATCTTTATATAGCTACTTGTTAAGTTTTGCTATAACCGGGCTCTGATACCAATTGAAATCTAAGGTGTAGTCCCAAGAGGGGAGGGGGTGAATTTGGTCTTTAAAAAAATTCCTTAGATCCTTTTTGTTCCTTTTTTACAATCTTTTAAGGCTTTCTTGTATTCTTGTTAACCGGGGCAATCCACACAAACTCCTATTTCCTCTAATTAATCCACAATCACAACAACCACAATCAATCAATTAACTATTCAAGCAAAACAACCATACACCAATAAATCAATTTGGAATATTTAGCAACCCTGTATATGAATGTGAAGTTCCTGTAGTTGGCCTTTGAATTTGAATATTAAAATGACATCCAATTGATTACACGTCAAAACCGCATAATTGGGCGTTTAACCCGAGTTTTATGGTTTATATTTTTACTTAAATGTCCAAAATTGTCCAATATTTTAATAAAGTGCCAAAATCATCATTCTTGAACTTTATTGCATAATTTATGAAGTTTTGGTAATTTTTTGTCACAGGAAAATTCCCGGGAATCAAAATCGACACCTGTTCGTATTTCATGTATAACTTTTCCGTCCGAGCTTCGATCGAGACGATTCAAATTTCTGGAGAAAGAGGAAAGGATTATCTAAAACGTTTGTGTTTTGAGTTTTGTGAGAAAAGGACTCCAGAAGAGCAGAATTTGTAATGAATAGAGAACAAAAAAATATAATAATTCGGGTCCTCTAAATGGGTCAAATCTCTAATCCGGGTCTAGGGCACCCAATGCCTCCTATTTAAGTTCCTCTGTTTCTTCCCCCTATGCAGGCAGCCCACGAGGGCTCCCCCTCTCCCCTTCTCTCTTTTCCCTTTCTCTTTTCTCTTTTCTCTTCCATGGTTTTTTTTTTGACTACTCTCTTTTCATTCCTCAGTTTCTCTCCTTGAACTCTCTCTTGTTTTCTCCTTCCGGAAGTTTTTTCTTTGTCTCTATTTCTCTCTCAACTTTCTACCATGGCCATAGTAGTGCTGCCATACCAGCACCATCAGCAACACAAAAGACCCCCGTCCCACAGCCAACTCCAGCAGCAGCCCCGGCCTCCATCACAGCAACACCAATTGCAGTCCTCTGCCTCACCTCTGCTGCAGCCACGGCAGCCTCCTCCACCATTCTCTGCTGTACCAGCATGCAGCAGCGCCTCCTTGCAGGACTCTGGCCCCTCCTTCTTGCTGAAACTCACCTCTACAACCAGCCACGCACAGCAACCTCCACAGGAAACCAGCAGATGTAGCAACCATGGCTGGGCTTTTCTCTTTTCTTTCTTATTTCCTTTCCTTTTCTTCTTTTCTTTTCCTTTTATTTTTATGTTAAGTACTATGGTGTTATTATTCCAACTCTCTCTCTCTCTCTCTTCTTTTATTTCTTTCAATATTAAGTTGGATGCTACTATTTTAAATTATTTGCTGAAGTTATTTGGAAAGACAAGATCTTGAATTTTAAATATTTTATTATCATTGTAGTGGTTGATTATTTATTAATGTTTTTTTTATTGTTTTCGGTGGTAGATTTAATTATTGTTCGAGTCATTTAGTTAATTTTGTTAAGGTTCGGTTTGGTTATTAAAAAGAAAAAAGAAAATAAAAAATATTGTTTTTGTTTTGAAGTTTCCCAAGTTTTAGTTTTTTTTGAAGCTCGGTTTATTTACGGTCAGATTTATCAAAGTTTGCATTTTTATTGTGTTTTGTTAGTATTTAAATTTAGGTTTTTATTTGTGTTTTTTTATTTTGGTTCGAGTTCTTGCTTTGTGTTAAAGTCTTGGTTTTTAGTGTGTGCGTTTGAATCTGATTGAGTTTCCTTGCCTGTGTGTTTTTAATTCCATGTTCAAAATTATCATCTTTAATTAGCGCGTGTTTTGATATTTCCTTAAGTAGATTAGAGTTTCCATCCCTACTCTTTAATTCGAAGCATGTTAGTTTTAGGACTTTAATTTATGTTTTTGTTTAAGTCTCCACAATCTTGAAAAACCTGAATCTAAACTGAGTTCAGTACAATTTTGTTTTCGATTGGACGAACGTAAATTTTGAGATTAAACGCATTCTCTGAGGAGACGATCTAGCCCTTGGGCTTAGTATTACACGACAGAACTCCTATACCTGAGATAGCTCTTGAGCTGCTCATTTTTCGAGTGAGTCACCAATCATCTTTTTAATATCATAATTTAAATAAACCTTCAACTAATAGGTTTTGGAATGTGAACCAATCAACGTACTTCCTTTCGGTTTCCGTAAAAAGATCGATTAACCAACGTACTCCCTTTCGGTTTCCGCAAGCCCTAAAACAAATTAGACTTTGGGTTTACTTAATTTCCAATGTGCGTTACTTTATGATTAAAAATATTAAAACATCCACGCAGGTTATATCGTTGATGAACTATAAAAGAGAGTAAGGGAAAGAGAGTGACACCACCACTTTTACAAGGTTCGAATTACCCCAGCCTACCTCCTCGCCTTAGGTCAACCACCTAAGAAATTCACTATACCTTGTTCCTTTCAGGTGGAACAAAAACCTTACAACAATTACCCTCTTTTTTAGGAAGAGAAACCTCTCCAAGCAACAACTTGTGCTTGGTCCAACGATCCAACAAACCTTTGAACCGTCAAAGATCAAGATGAAAGAAATGGATCTGTGTACAAAAACACTCTCAAAAATCAGAGCAGGTTGTACAAATTAAATTCTAAATCGTACTTCAAAAACCAAAGCTAAATAGAAAATGTGAAGCTTTAAAAGTTTAGAAGTCCCCAATGGTTCTTAAAAAAAATTTGAATGCAACTCGGAACCAATCTCTTGTTTTTTAATCCACCAATATTGTATAGTTTTTCTCCAGAAAAATTATGTGAGCATACAAAAACTTTTAGGAGAATTCCAGTGCAGGGATCGTATATAACTTCGGTGTATTGCTCATTTGATCTTTTTGTTACTTTTGCTTGTGTATTTTTTCATTGCTCAAAGGAGGTATTTATACTCTTTTTCAAAGAAAAGTTTCCTCATTTAACATAAAAGATTTTGGTAGCTTTTCAAAAAGTATTAAATTATAGAATTAATTTTGAAGATCTTCCATTTGGGAAAATTTTTCAAAAAATATTAAATTATAGAATTAATTTTGAAAATCTTCCATTTAGGTAACTTTTCAAAAAAAAAAAAAAATTAAATTATAAAATTAATTTTGAAAATTTTCCCACAAGTTTGAAATTCAAAGATTTTTAATTTTGACAATCTTCTCGTAAGTCAAAAATTCTTAATTTTGACAATCTCCTCGCAAGTTTGAAATTTAAAGATTCTTAATTTTAACAATCTCCTCGCAAGCAAAAAATTCTCAATTTTGACAATCTTTCCGCAAGTTTGAAATTTAAACATTCTTAATTTTGACAATTTTCCCATAGGTTTGAAATTCAAAGATTGTTAATTTTGATAATCTTCCCACTAGTAAAAAATTCTCAATTTTGACAATCTTTAAAACTCTAGTTTACTTAAAAAACTTAATTGGAACATTTTTAAAACATTTTTAAGAGTTTTTCAAATAATGATCTCTGAGTCTTTGATTCTTAAGGAGCTCCGCATATCTAAATAGCATTGACTTTGAAGTACTTATAACAATCCTTCTAATCATGGTCTTCTTAATCACTAAGTCCTTCTACCTCTCGAGGTTCACTTTTGACTTTAAGATTTGTTTGGCCTTTAACTTCTTCATTTGTCGTTCATTACTTCAATATTCTGAGGAGCTTCCACTAGATTAACATTGATCTTCAGCTTATCAACCGTGAGTGTCCTTTTACCTAGATCTGAAATCAAATCACTCAACACCACATGTTAAAGCATCCTTTATTTTGTTATCATCAAAACAAGATTGAAAAGTCCAGTTAGGCCAACACTTTGATTTGTAAAAACAAATGTCCAACAATAAAGAAGTATATTATGATGTGTGCAAAGGTCATTTAAAAGGTTTTGGACTTGGTATTTATAGAGATTTTGAGAATATAGCCATTAGGTGACCGTTAGAGAGAAAAATATTATTTTATTTTTGAAATGTCTGACCGTTGGAGCTTAAAATTGCTTGAACTTGAGAGGTTCGGTCGACTTGCACTTGGTCCAGTTGACTGGAGCCAAGGTGATTTTCCAATTCACAAGCTTTGGCATGCCGGGCCATATGACCCGATTAACTGGGCTTAAGGCCGGTCAACTGGGCTTCAATAAGCATAAAAGGGACGGTTGGCTGGGCTAATCAATTATGGCAAATTTGAAATGGCTGGTCGACTCGAACTAGCAAAGCTCTTAAGGAGCCAGTCAAATGGGCATTTACAATATGGTCATTTGGAATTGCCGATCGATTTGGCTGTGAGGGCCAATTGCCTGGGGTCTTTATAGAACCGAAGTTCTGGCCATATGCACTGGTCGGTCGACTGGGCTTTAGAGGCAGGTCGACTAGGCCTTAACAAAATTAACATTTTGGCCCTATTTAAACTTCAAAATCATTTAAAACCCTTTCTAATAGTTCAGCTTTTAGAGTTAAAGGATTTTCAAGAAAAATATGTTTCCCTAAGGTCAGTCTATGATCCATTGAGCTTAGCATCATATCATGTAAAGCATACATATTACAAATAACTCCAAATGCATACAATTTAAAAATAAACGTCTTCTCTTCTATGCTCTTCAATTCTTCATGGAATACGCCAAGTTCTATGTGCTTTAAGTCCCTTTTTAGTTTCCATTTCTCCTTTACCTTATGTTTGCTAATTTGTAACTTATTCAAATACTAAATATACACATAAGATGCAAGTGGTTTGCCATTATAAAAACAGGATTGAACTCAAAAAGTCAATTATCTCCCCTTTTTTTATGATGACAAACACACGAATGCAAAATGGGTTCGGCCTAAAAAAGGCTCCCCCTTACAATATGCATAATTTTAAAATAAGAATGTAGCTCAAGCATATTCAAGAAAGAAGACATTATAACTTAAAGTTATCATGAATTTGGCTTCGGCATTAAAGCTCAGTCATTTATCCTATTTAGGATTTAAGAAGTAGGGAGTATAAAAAGGGTTTGCAACGTTTTGCTTTTGGAACATTTTGCTCAAACATTTCTCCCCCTCTTGGCATCAATAAAAGGGTTATGCTAAGTATAAAACTATTTAAGCCTATAAAAGAATTTCTTAGCTAAAAGAGAAACTCCCCCTTTCTGATACAAAAACTGGGCATAGAAAATAGTCTTGTAATTGTTTTGAAAAAAAAATTGTAAATTATGCACATAAAAATAGTATAATTGGCCATTTGAGATTAAAAACACATGTTAAACATGGTTAGATCAGAAATATCCACAAACCATAGCAGTTCAAATATTACATAAGATCCGTAAAAGATTGGACTTTAAAGCATATGACTTATGATAGCTAAATGTCGGTTTGAGCATGATTTCAGTCTAACTAGTTAGCATGTATTTCAACCATGCAATGCCCTTTTTTCCAAAATATGTAAACAATAAAGTCCTTAAGTTTTTCAAACTTTATGACAAAAAATTTTAAATCCTAATTCCACATGCGATGAATGATTAAGCAAGAGATAAGATGTATTTTAGTTTTTTTTAGATGTATTTTAGTTTTTTTTTTTTCAAAAAAAAACTTCTTACCATAAAATATTTCATTTTGTAAAATATATTTCCCCTTTTGATTTTATCAAAAAGCACTGGGGACGATGCTTACTGAAAAAGAAACTTTAACACAAAGGTTTAAGCAAGCATCATTTTTCAAGTTAAGCATTTAAGAGCATTCCAAAATATAACTACAAAAAAAAATAATAATAAATTAACCACATAGATCCTAAAAATCAGAAAAATCAATACATGATCATATGGCTATAAGCAACCTATTTTCATTTAAAATTTACTGTGAGCAAACAAGTCATTATGCTTTGAAACACATATGCCACAGTAAGCTATACGACTAAGCCAAAGTAGGGTGAGCATAAGAAGTCGAATTTTATAAACTCTCCCCCTTCAGATTTGAATGCTAGCTTAGATGAAATGAAGTGCTTACACTTATCAAAGATTAATTTTATGAAGCATGCCAAGTAGTATAAGCAATCATTTTTGAATCTTTAGAATAATTATATTGGATATTGATTAATTTATTTCTAACATGCAACCAGTATAATCATCCCTATAGACCACAAATGCATTAGAAATTAGATATTAAGGTGTACACTAGTGCTTATATACCTAAGAAAAATCCACACTTGTATGCATAAAAAAACACAAAATCAACATGATAAATGCATTAAAAAAGGGACAAATTTTAGCCAATGGTGCCGCTACAATTGGCGGTGAACTCACTTAGGGAAAAAATGTATAGTCGGGTTTATTGTCTTCATAATATTGGCCTTTATCATATTTTTTCCATAGAATATCTATTCATAGAGCTTTAAGAGTAGGATATGATGTTCAAGGTTTTTTGAAGAGCCTCAATACTCAAAAAGCGAAATATGATGCAAATGAGTCCTCAAGATATTTAAATTTATGCTTTTTCTCAAAGGATGGAGCTTAGCTCCCCTCAATGCACATATAAAAGCATTTTGAGCTAAGGATGAAGTTTACTAATCAAACATTCATCATTCAATCATCCTTCATAGAAATTTCAGCATGCAGTATGTTATAAACATTTAGTACAAAGTTACTGCACATTGCATCCCATTCAGAACTCGATAGCCAACAAAATTATACTCAAATAATCATGCAATATTTATGTAGTTCATATAGGTATGCACCAAAAGCTTGGTTGTTTCCACAACATGCAATTCACAAAGTCTGCATAATCTATGCAGATGGCGTTTAGATCAATTAGCATGCAACAACACATCTTTCTATCAGCATGCAGATGGTAACAATTCAGTATAATCAATAGCAGTTCAGAATACCAGATATTAACCATCCATGAAAGAAATTTAATCATTTGGTACATAATGGATAATAAGCTGCAATGTTTTTCTCATAAAGGCATATAGGCATAAAATATGATCATAAGAGCATTTAATCTATATATATATATATATATATATATAGCCATGAAATGACAAAGAGAAATACTCCCCCTCAGTTATGCACTTTACTCATCATCTTGTGCCTTTGTCATCTTTTCATACTTCAAAATTTTAGCCAAGTGCTTTAAATTTTCAATGATTTGAACTTGCCTTTAGAAGCTTAGGCTCATAGGACCAAAAAGTCCTAAATAATGTCCCTTCAGTGTAATAGCCCAATTTTTCAGAATGTGAAGGGCACAAGGTTCAAATGGTTTTCCATTTTAACAGCTTGTGCCTAGGTTTCCTTTGAAATTTATGCCTTCATCTAGATTGAAACCTAATGCAACCAATTTAGCCATTCAACACCATTAAAAGAATATAAAGCACTAATGGATTTGATTTTTATTTGAGAGTTTATGAAAGGAAATCGAAGAAATACTCTTAAAAGTTAAATCACTAATAAGTTCAGAAGAGTATTTAGGAGAAGCAGGATATTATACAGGATAGACAAGCTAAAGATTATGTCCTCACTATTTTGGCAAAGAGCATTTAAAAGAATATGAATCTTTCTTAAACAAAGCTCTTTGGTGATTTCTAATTTATCACTATTGGAATGCATCCTCTAGATATGATCACAATTTAAAGCAAGGATACAAACTAATGAATGGATGATACTTTACCAGATATGATCGTGGAATGGTAAAGTTTTCCTATGGAGGAGATGGATTTAGCATGAACTAGAATTAGGGAATTCTTGTATTTTAAGTGAAAAAGGGAATATTTTAATTTGACAATAAAACTTGAATCCTTTAGTGGATCCCTCTTAACTTGATTATAAAAGGATGTCTTTAAACAAGCACTTTAATAGATTAGGAATTTATGATAAACAGTGCTTATGACCTGAGTGATGACTAAATTTTCATCAAGGATTTTATGTTCGCAAATGAGTTTAGGAATAAAGGATATGTAGTATAAGATTGGTTTCCTAAAGCTCCATTCTGTGTGATGGACAAAGTATGTTTAACTTTAAATATTCATATTTAAGTAGGAGTTAAGCATTACGAATCATTTATCAAGTAAAAATGTCTTTGTCCATTTCGAAGTGGATTTTACTCAATCATGCTTTTGAGATATTATTCAAGATATGATGATTTATGTTTTCCATATAAAAAATAACAGGTTTTGGAAATTTTACTCAATTAAGCCCTTAACCTTTACTTGGAACATTTAAGAGGAATGAGGTGAATTGTGTGGAGACCAACATCCCATTCAAGCAGAGATTGACTCATTCCTTTTCAGTTCAAAGTTAGCATGTTATAGCCAATATTTTCATATTTTACCCAATCGTTATGATATATGCTAAGTGGTCAGATTGGATATCTCACTAAATTTTAATATTGGCTTGATTCTCTAAGATTCTTAGTATAACAACAGTGTATACTAGGATTTGACATTTTAGACACAGACCATTTCCCAAGCATTTAGATATCACTATCCCCTTTTATAATGGATCCTAACATCTAAGGAAGAATTGATCTAAACCATTATGTAATTCCTATTGAAGTCTATCCTTGCATTGGTTGTGAGGGGTTTGCTTTCTTGACAACCCATACCATTTTTCTTGCTTTGCCTTTGACACCTTTAAATGGACAAGAATATCGAATGTGCTCTTTCTTTTCACAGCATAAACAAGTTTTGTATATATGTGAAGGACAATGTTTATTTATTCTATTTTTACTTGATGAGGCCTAAAAATGACTATGAGATTTATATGAGTTCAAATATTTTTTTAAAAGATTTTTCTTTTCAACTCCTAAGGATTTATTTGAACCATTCTTCTCACTTTTAGCTTTGGTTGTTATTTTAGAATAATTTTCTATTTTTCTCTCCAAGCATGTTATTTTCAAAATCTTCTCAATCTTTTTCTTCTTTAGGATGGCAAGATAATTTTTTAATTCTTCTAATTGTTTTTTAGCCTTTTATTCTCATTTTTCAATAATGTTTTCTTTGTAGACATCCTAACTACAAACTTGTGCATTTTAAGTAAAGCATTTTCTAGTTCCCCATTGATAAGTCCCTAAAATGCATGATTTTATTCCCTCAATTACCTTTGTTTATCCTCTTTCTTCTTGTATGTAACCCTTTGTTATCATGTTTTGGAGTTACGCAAGGTTTATTCGTGGTTCAAGGAAAACAAGTTAAAACCAAGGAGTTAGGCAACATGAGAAGCCAAGGGAGAATTTGGAAGACTTAAAGCTCAAATCAAATGATCAACCAATTCCTTAGAGCCTTGAATGATTAAAGGAAGAAATATATTGTTCAACCATGGGGTGTGAATAGCTAACTCAAGGGCAACCAAGGCTGCAGCTGAAGACTCCAAGGTTCAAGCTTGAAGCTGAACAACTACAGGGTTTGATCAAGTCCTTGGCATAGCAACCCTCTGGGGCAACGAGGTCCAGAGACTGAAACTGACTAAGACAAAATTATCAAGAGTCTCGACCAAGTCTTCGACTAGAGAGACCACTACAGGCTACTATGTCGAGTTCTTGAGATTTCTTGAAGTATGAGTTCCTACAAGCCTTGACCATCAACTTGACCAATAGAGACCCAATGGTGCAACTATGTCGAGAGGAGCCGAATTCAAATCCTTGATTTCTCAAGACCTTCGACCAGGGTGCAACCGAGGAAGAACATGGGGGCGACATAGTCGACGACGATGATCTACATCGCGAGATACTTGCAAAAGTTTCCCTTTTTGAATTTCAAATCTTGTAAACCCTAATGGGTACATATAGTACTTTGACAATGAGCTCGGGGTTCCTCTTTAGCCAATTTTGGACTCGTGTGAGACCTAAAACACCATTGAGAACCAACCTTAGGATAGATTTACTTACTTTCATTTACATTCCTATTCTAATTTTTGATTGTATTTCTAGCATTAGTGACAGATGTTTTGATTGTAATAGAATTATCTTTTACATGCTTTCCCTTTACTTGCTTTTGATTTACTACTTTCTTTACTACTTTGATTTATTGCTTTGATTGTGATGAAGCCTTACATGATAGGATAGCACTACTACTAATTCGATCAGATATACATATAAGGCTACGGACATTGTGAAGGTGTCCGTGATCGTTGAGATAAAGTCTTCTCCGGTTCTCAACCGTGCTCTGAACGATTGGTGCACCCTTGCTACCTTATGCCATTGAACGACCCTATCTCATTTAGCCTGATTTTCGGGTTAGTGCTAATACGTATAGCTAATTGAGCGTAGTTTATGCACGCAACTTCCTAGGTTGGATTCATGATTGAGCACTGCTTTGTAGGATTAAAGATACTTTAATTTTACGTGCTTTCAAGTAGTTGTTAGAAAAACTCTTT